>NC_044033.1:214141713-214310058 GCF_901765095.1 Microcaecilia unicolor
CGATAGGGTCCATCCGGCCGGTATGGGCCCTGCAATGCATCACGGCTACCTTCTTTGGCTTCCATACTGACTCGAGTAGTTGGCAATCTCAGTGGCGTTTGCGAGGCCCTTTCCTTCAGCAGTTAGGTATCCTCTCTCTTTGTATAAGGCCCCGTGCACCTGGAGAGTGAGGAAGGCGTATTTGGAGTCGGTATAGATGTTAACAACTTTTCCTTCAGCCCACAGGAGGGCTCTGGTGAGGGCAATCAGTTCCGCTTTCTGGGCTGATGTTCCGGGCGGCAGAGCCATAGCCTCGATGACATGGTCTTCAGACACAACAGCATAGCCAGCTCTTCGAGTTCCCTCTATCACTTGGCTGCTTCCGTCGGTGAACAAGATGATACCCCCTTGCCAGGGCTGATCCTTTAGATCAGGTCTGCTAGAATACACAGTAGCCATTACCTCTTCACAGTCATGGAGTGGCGGTTCAGGGGCCGGGAGGAGAGTCGCGGGATTGAGGTTAGTTGTGTCCAGGATCCGTACCTCCGGATTTTCGCATAGGAGGGCCTGGTATTTAACCAATCGGGAGTTGGTCATCCACTTGGGTCCATGGCTTTCGAGCAGGCCACGGATGGTGTGGGGGGTAGTTACAAAGAGTGTTTGGCCAAACGTGAGTTTATTGGCCTCGTGTATCAATAGACAGGCCGCCGCAATGCTTCGGAGACACCCCGGCCATCCTCGTGCCACGTTGTCTATGCCCTTTGAGAGATATGCGACCGGGCATTGCCAGGTGCCGACCAATTGGGTAAGGACTCCAAGTGCCAATCCCTTCTTTTCGTCGATGAACAAGTGGAACGGCTTGGGTCACATCCGGCAATCCGAGCGCTGGTGGGGCCACAAGGGCCTCCTTGAGGTCCTGAAGGGCTTTCAGTTCGTGTTTCCCCCACTGGAGGTTTTGGCCCTCGAGTTCAGGTCCTTTCAGTTTGGCGTACAAGTCTTGGGTTAGAACAGCGAAGTTAAATGATCCAGATTCGACAGTATCCAGCTGCTCCTAGTAATGCCCGCAATTCCTTCTTATTTGCAGGAGTGGGTTGATTGCGAATGGCTTGAGTTCGGGGGTACCGAGCCTTCGGGTTCCTTCTCGGAGGCGAAACCCCAGGTACTCGACTTCGATCTCACATATTTGGGCCTTTTTTCCGGCTAGCTGGGTACCCCTGAGCTTCCAGAGTTTTCAAGAGGTAAAGGGTAGCTTCTGCACAGTCCGTGTACGTTCACGGGCCACCAATAGGTCGTCCACGTATTGAACGACCGGCCCGCACTCGTCCTGGTACATCTTCAAGTCCTGGCAAGTTGATCACCAAAGAGGGTGGGCGAGTTCTTGAATCCCTGGGGAAGCCGGGTCCATGTGAATTGCTGCTTAATCCCAGTCTGTAGATCCTCCCACGTGAAAGCAAACAGCTTCTGGCTGTCGACAGCAAGAGGGATGGAGAAGAAGGCGTCCTTCAGATCAATGACACTATATCACTTGGTCTGGGCTGGCACTTGGGCTAGAATGGAGTAGGGGTTCGGTACAAGGGCAACTATGTCGGCTACCTGGTTATTGACTTTCCTCAGGTCCTGGACAGGTCTGTATTCTGATGTCCCTGGCTTCTTAACGGGCAACAGTGGGGTGTTCCAAGCAGATCTGATCGGTTTGAGGACCCCTTGTCGGAGGAGTTTCTGTAGGTGAGTTTGCATACTATGCCGGGCTGCATAAGGGATGTGGTATTGTCCTTGGTTGACGACTTGAGCATTTGGCTTAAGTTCAATGCAGATGGGAATAGCGTTAACGGCCAGTCCGCCGGGGTTCACTTCTGCCCATACGTTAGGCACCTCATCCATTAGGGCTCGCCTCTGTTGAGCAAAAGGGGTATCCTGGCCGTAACGGCAGTCATCGGGGCCTGCAATTGGGGGGGCGTGTAGTCTCCATTCTTCCCTCACAGGGCAGACAAGCGTCACTGGTCGGTCTTCAAAGTGAGCTTCCACTTCACCCGTAGTCTTGAACTTCAAGGTGGCCTGGAGCTTGCAAAGTAGGTCTCGGCCAATCAAGGGGACTGGGCATCCGGGGATATGTATGAACTGATGAGACACCATCGTCCCTCCGATCTGGACTTGGCGTTCCTTGAGGAGGGGGAGCTGTGAGTGACTTCCCGGAGGCCCCCACAATCGGTATGGTTTCTTCGTGGCCGGGGCTATGGCAGTGGTGATAACAGATCGCTGGGCCCCCAGTGTCTAGTAAGGCCTTCATTAATTGCGTCCCCACCCGGATCTCCACCAGAGGGTCAGTGGGGACTCTGCCCTCCCGGTCCCTTCATGCAGTATGGTCCCGGGTGGCGTCAAGGGCCATCTGCCATTCCTGTTGTTCATCACGTCCTCGGCCTCGGCCTCGGCCTCGGCCTCTTCTGGGACCTCTTGGGCGGTCGTCGTTCTCCACCTCTCTCGTCTGGTCTCGTGGCTTCTCCGGGCAGTCAGCCCACCAGTGCCCTTCTTCTCGACAGTTTGCGCACTGGTTACATCCTATGGGGGACCGTGTTCCTCTTCCCCTTCGGCCCCTGCCTCTGCCCCGTGGTCTAGACCCCAGGCGTTCTTCCAGTACCAGGTCCCGTGGCCAACACATCTGCCTTCTCCCGCATCCGCCTGGTCGACTCCTTCCGGGCTTCCGTCTTCTCCTCTTGGTCGCGGTATCCGAATACGCGATCAGCTATAGCTTTCAGTTGGCTGATACTCATCCCTTCAAACCCCTCCGTTCTCTGTAGCTTTCTTCGTATATCCGGGGCTGACTGACTGACAAAACTCATAACCACTGTTGGGAGGTTCTTGGGATCTTCGGGGTTTATTGGACTATGCCTTCTAAATGCCTCCATAAGCCGTTCAAGAAAGTCCCCTGGGCTTTCGTCCTTCAGTTGGACTACGCTGTGGATTTTTCCCATATTGGTAACCTTCTGTTTCCCCTTTTTAAGGGCTGCCAGGTACGCCTGCTGATACCGGCGGATAACGGTTTGATCCTCGGCGGTTCGATAATCCCACGCAGGGGCAGCGGTGGGCGCCTCCGCTTCTATGAGGTTCTGTATGTTGGCATGGCCTGGGTTCGCATCCCGGACAGCTTGTTCCATATTCTGTTGTAAGAGGCGGCGTTCTTCAGTGGTTAGAATGTGGGCGCTCAATTGCCTAAGGTCACCCCATGTCGGATTATAACTATATATGATGCCTTCCACCAATTCTACCAGCTGTTCAGGTTTCTGGTCGTACGAGAGCCCATGCAATTTCCAGTTGTACAAGTCGGCACTGGAGAAGGGAAC
Source organism: Microcaecilia unicolor (assembly GCF_901765095.1). Taxonomy (NCBI): domain Eukaryota; kingdom Metazoa; phylum Chordata; class Amphibia; order Gymnophiona; family Siphonopidae; genus Microcaecilia; species Microcaecilia unicolor. The sequence continues at coordinate 214,145,031 of NC_044033.1, forward strand.
GTGGCTGTAGACGGTCGACTCAATGGGCTGGCCCCCTTCTTCTGCCGGGTTAGGGGTAAAGGTGGTAGATAGTCGGACTGGGTATAGGTTAGTAATCCCCGCCCTGCGGCTGGAAGGGAGGGTATTTTGCGGACTCGATTGGGGAAACCGAGTGATTTCTTCACAACCCTTTTGCTCTTCCGTGAGGTTGCGGGGCCAGTTGACTCAGGTGAGCCTGGTCGGGAAGTCTCTCCGGCATCCGATTCTGACTCGGAAGCCTCGGCGTTATCCGGGCCCTCTGCCAGGCCCGCGAAGTCGGGGTATATGGGGGCGTATGGAGGTGGCGCAATATCGTCTTCGTACGCCTCCGTCATAGCAAGTATCGGGGCCTTCAGAGGCACCTTTTCGGGCAAACCCTGAACTTTCCCTCGGGTTTCCTTCGGGGGTTTCATTCTAGGAAGTGTGTTGGTAGTACGGGGCGTGGTCTCTGTCCTAGCAATAGTAGCACGGGGCGTGGTCTCTGTGGCTTCAATGCTAGGGGCTGTCGGCCTTATGGGGGCGGTCCCTGCAGCCTTCTGAACGGCAGCGGTTGCCGGGGTTTGGAGAGTGAAGGCATGGGTCTGCAGGGCTTTAAGTTTAGTTTTCCGGCCCTTTCTCTGGTTCACCACCATAAGGGCAGCTTTTTCTACTTTACGTTGGGCCCAGTCCGGCGGGTTCCGGACTACATTCACCACGCTTCTATATACGGTATGTCCTCAGGACAGCCTGGGTTCCCCTCAACTATAACGATGTCCATAACCGCTGCCACCTTCTCATACTCAAATGACCCATCCGGAGGCCATTCCGCAATCCCCAACCCTGGCCACATAAATTGACATCGCTGTATCATCCCGGCCCTACTACATTTATCTCGGTCGAACATTTCGCTAAAGTGTTCCGTCATTAAGTCTAGAGGTGTGGAACCACCCCCGCCCATCCTAACCTGAGTGCCAAAGGAGAGACCACAGACAAAGGGGGAAAGGGATGGTGGAGGAGTAAGGGGTCTCTTTCCACCGGACACAGAAGGGTCAACACTCGGCCTGACCGGAACACGGTCGCCCGGTCCGGAAATGCAAGCCCACTCACACACTTTCATACGCCACAAGAAACCCTCCCGTTCGGTTTCTTCGCCCAAGCCTAGTGAGTTTCGGGACCTAGTCCGTATTAGTCACTGGCTAAAAGAGGGTGATCACGCCTCTTCTTCGGTCCTTACTGGGCCGGTCACTACGCTGAGTATACTCGCCTGTCCGTCGTCGTCGTTGCAGGCTGCGCCGTCGGTGCGCTTCTCTCCGGAGTCAGAAAAGGTGCCTTGCCGGAACCACACAACCCCTTTCCAGTCAGGCGGAATTGATCGGCCCTCCTCCGGGAGATGGACGCTGAAATCAGCGGTGGCCACTCACCACCTTCTCGGGAGGGGATCGATGACCCGACCTGACCGCAATGGGGGAGGGGAAAGAATATAATCCGATTTCCCTTTTGTAAACACTCCTGGCTGGCTCGCCAATGAAACAGGCTAAGTGAATCAGAAGACAAAAGGCAAGTTGGTTCCAAAAACAATGCAACTTTATTGCTAGCAATGAACAGCACTGAGTTGTCTCAGGATACTGTGTGTCATAAATCATCTGACACTTACATTTATACTTCCCTGTTGGGCATGCGCACTAGGCCCCTTATACATCACAGTGGACATGCGCAGTGAACATTTGTAGTTCTTACAGTATACACTTGTAGTTCACAGTACACACACGTCATAATACTGAAATGATACTGGACTTATACTTATGCATACTACCTCTGCTTTTGCCTTTTTGGGCATACTTTATGAATGTACTGGACATTGTATTGTGCCTTACCCAGTTTGCTGTTTACTAATGTAAGACAGAATGCAGGGCCATTAGATATACAGCTTGTAACAGTAGTGGCAAGGCTTACACAAGACCAGCTTGCACGTAGGCGTCATATGAATAGATGACCTTGGAGGGTGTAGACACCCCCACCCTGCATCTCTGAGCCTAACGAATCTTATCTCCTGTGCTAGAAAGGAGAGCATTGTGTGTGTAGAAGAAGATGCTAAGTTTCGTTTTCCTTGCCAGTATCATTTCAGTATTATGACGTGTGTGTACTGTGAACTACAAGTGTATACTGTAAGAACTACAAATGTTCACTGCGCATGTCCACTGTGATGTATAAGGGGCCTAGTGCGCAGGCCCAACAGGGAAGTATAAATGTAAGTGTCAGATGATTTATGACACACAGAGGCATATTTTCAAAGCACTTAGCCTCCCAAAGTTCCATAGAAACCTATGGAACTTAGCCTCCCAAAGTGCTTTGAAAATATGGCGAACAGTATCCTGAGACAACTCAGTGCTGTTCATTGCTAGCATTGTTGCATTGTTTTTGGAACCAACTTGCCTTTTGTCTTCTGATTCACTTAGCCTGTTTCAATTTAATCTGCACTTGCTACGGTCCACACAGTTCCTTTTAGTGGTGACACTAGTTGAGCCTGACGGAAGAAGAATTTTAAACAGTTGGTCTCCTGGTGGTGTTACAGATTTTTTTTTTAAAGTCCTACTGCAATGGCTTCAGAAGCTCAGTGTTTCTCTTTTTTTAAACAAAATAGCTAACTAAGGGATCCTTTTACTAAGCCGCATAAGCGTCTACACTCACCCAACGCGTGCCAAAATGGAATTACCACATGGCTACTGCATGGCCCTTGCGGTAATTTCATTTTTGGCGCACGTCCGCTATGTGCACCAAGTGACATTTGGCGCGCATAGGTCATTACCTCCCGGTTACCGCGTGAGACTTTGCCGCTAGGTCAATGGCTGGCGGTAAGGTCTCAGACCCAAAATGGACACACGGCAATTTTTTTATTTTGCTGCACGTCCATTTTCGTCAAAAATTTTTAAAAGGCATTTTTTTTTGCAGGTGCGCTGAAAAATGATTCTGCGTGTGCCCAAAACATGCGTCTACACTACCGCAGGTCATTTTTCAGAGCACCTTAGTAAAAGGACCCCTAAAGAACTACATCGTGCATTACACCAATGGTCTCTAATTGTTCTCATACCTCACACTAACATTATTGGCTTTTGTCTCACCTAGAATGTAAACAGCACTGAACCCTGGAAAGGGGATATTAGCGGTATACAAGAATTGATTTGATTTGATCCAGTTCTCTTAGCTATGGGAGACCTAAGTGGTCAAGAGAACAAATCAGAAATATCTTAGAAGCTGTACAGATAAAACACAGAATGGAGGAAGGCTGGGTGTAATGGCTCTTAATGAGATCTAGAAGGAAGAGGGGAAGGCAACACAGCAAGGAAGGAGAAGTTATGATACTCACCGACTTTCCCTGTAATGGTGGCACAGACCTCACCAGGGTTACAGGTAATTGTGGTCTCGAGACACGGCATCCCCTGAAAGGTGCCTTCACAATGTACGCACCTCCTCTGCTGTCCTTCTCCTGCAAGAGGCAGAAACACAGTGGAGGATCAGGACAGGATGCTCAAAGAAATTCTAAAATATTCCTTGGTCCTGCCCTCTGTAATGGAGTTAAAAGCCGGGAGTCACCGAGTCAATCCTGCCAGGTCAGAGGCTCCTTCCTATGACTACAGGCAGCAAACTGACAGGGGGCCAACAAGAGGGGCATAATCGAAAGGGGCGCCCAAGTTTTCCTGAGGATGTCCTCGCAGGACGTCCCGGCGAAGGGGCGGGGAAACCTGTATTATCGAAACTAGATGGGTGTCCATCTTTCGTTTCGATAATTTTTTTTGTATTTGTTGCATTTGTATCTCACATTTTTCCACCTCTTTGCAGGCTCAATGTGGCTTACAATACATCATGAATTGTGGAAATATATAAGAAAATATACATTTAATATAACAGAAGGATTTTGGGTAACATGATAATGATAAAACATGATAGTAGTTTAACAAACACATATTGTAAGGCAGTTCTGGATATATGTATACCCTTCTCCACCACCGCCAACTCCAGGCTCCGCCCTTTCTGCCTCGCCTCTCCCTATGCTTGGAATAAACTCCCTGAGCCCATATGCCAAGCCCCCTCCCTACCCATCTTCAAATCCCTACTCAAAACCCACCTCTTCAATGTCGCATTCGGCACCTAACCATTATACCTCTATACAAGTAATCTAGACTGCCCCAACTTGACATTTCGTCCTTTAGATTGTAAGCTCCTTTGAGCAGGGACTATCCTTATTTGTAAAACTGTACAGCGCTGCGTAACCCGAGTAGCGCTTTAGAAATGTTAAGTAGTAGTAGTAATTCATATTTGTTGATCTTTGTTGTATGCCTTGTTAAAGAGATGGGTCTTCAGTAGTTTGCGGAAGTTAGTTAGATCATGGATCGTTCTTAAGTTGCGCGATAGCGCATTCCAGAATTGTGTGCTCAGGTAGGAAAAGGTTGAAGCATGTGTTAGTTTGTATTTTAGACCTTTACAGTTGGGGAAGTGAAGATTGAGGAATGTGCGGGATGATTTTTTAGCATTCCTGGGTGGTAAGTCTATCAGGTCTGACATGTAGGCTGGAGTGTCTCCATGAATGATTTTGTGAACTAGGGTGCATATTTTGAATGTGATACGTTCTTTAAGTGGGAGCCAGTGTAGCTTTTCTCGCAGGGGTTTAGCACTTTCATATTTTGTTTTACCGAATATGAGTCTTGCTGCTGTGTTCTGAGCTGTCTGAAGTTTTTTAATTATTTGCTCTTTGCAGCCAGCGTAGAGTGCATTGCAGTAATCTAGATGACTGAGTACCAATGATTGTACCAGGTTGCGGAAGACGGTCCTTGGGAAGAAAGATCTTACTCTTTTTAATTTCCACATTGATTGGAACATCTTCTTGGTTGTGTTTTTCGCATGACTCTCCAGTGTTAGGTGTCGATCAGTGGTTACTCCAAGAATTTTTAGGGTGTCCCAAATTGGAAGATTCAGTTTTGATGTGTTAATGGTGGTGAATTTGTTCATGTTATGTTGCGAGGTGAGTTAGGCATTGGGTTTTTTCTGCATTGAGTTTCAGCTGGAATGCGTCCGCCCATGTGAGCATGATATGTAGGCTTTGGTTGATGTCATTGGAAATTTCCTTTAAATCTTGTTTAAATGGGATGTAGATCGTTACGTCGTCTGCATATATGTATGGGTTAAGGTTTTGGTTTGATAGTAGTTTCGCCAAGGGTATCATCATTAAATTGAATAAGGTCGGCGATAGGAGGGATCCCTGTGGAACTCCGCATTCAGGTATCCATGTAGCTGATGTAGTCAAATTGGATGTCACTTGGTATGATCGTGTGGTTAGGAACCCCTTGAACCAATTGAGAACGTTGCCTCCAACTCCGAAGTACTCAAGGATATGTAGTAGTATTCCATGATCAACCATGTTGAAGGCGCTAGACATATCAAATTGTAGTAGTAGTATGTTCTTGCCAGTTGCAATCATTTGTTTAAATTTATTCATGAGAGTGACTAGTACCGTTTCTGTGCTGTGGTTAGACTGGAATCCTGACTGATAGTCGTGTAGTATTGAGAATTTGTTTAAATAGTTTGTGAGTTGTTTGGTTACCATTCCTTCCGTTAGTTTGGTTATTAAGGGAATGGATGCTACTGGCCTGTAGTTGGTGTTTAAATGCCCCCTCTTGTAGACCTCCTTCTGACTCTTTCCCACGGGGGACTAAAGGTACTTATTTCATATAACAGGTTCTGTATAGTTTCTCTGACCTCCATTGTCACCCAATCACAAGGGGGTCTGTTCTGGGGTGGCATTAGGAGCCGTAATTGAAAACTAATTCCCATAACTACTGCTTTCTGTCTTTCTGGATCTAGGTATACTCTGGGCCATTTATGTTCCCATATAAGACCTATTAAAAATCTGTCTAAGTTTCTCCAAAGACTGAGTGTCACTTGTATGTGATCTGCCTTGTAGGCTAAATAAATGTAAGGTAAAGAGAAGATAGAATCAATAAAATAGAGGCAGAGATAAGTTTAGATAGATAGGTACATTTTATTTCTTACCCAAAGACAAGTCTTCAAGTTGGTACAAATACAGACATCAAACAGATTCTGGGTTCATCTGCACAGGGCCCTGCCGTCTGAGAGAAGACTCCGACACTAAGGCAAAATCTCCCCTCTTTTATACACAAACCTCTCCATAGAAGTAAATGGTGAGATACCTTGCTCTCAATTTCTGAGATGATACTTTCCCACGCGGTCTTATCAGCATGTTTTGGGAACAAGTTCTTTTTCTCATCTCACGGTCGAGATGCCAGTTTCACATCTCCCTGTCGCAATACTTTTCACACCATCTTATGAACTCTGTATGACCTCTGTATTATTTTATACAAAAATTATAAGCTCCATTTTATTCATCTGATCCATCATTCTTTCATTACAAGTGCTGTATTTGATTTAAAAATTGTACCAATTTGTGGCAGGACTCATTGTTCAGACCTGCTTTTTTTCAGATTCTCAAATATTAAATCATTTACTTGTTGTTTGGCCTAGTCAGTACTTTTTCAGTTGTTTTAGGCTGCATAGCTTTGGCCATCACTATTCCAGTGGTAGCCTTAAAGCCAGGCCATATATTAACATTCCCCTCTTCACCCTATCCCATAGGGTGACACCAGGGTTAACGTACCTTGGTACCATCCGTTCCAGAAGGTGGCAAGCTATCAAACGAGAGGGGAAGTTTTGCTAGCAGATATTATGCCAGACGGAAAACTTCATTCGTAGGTGGTATATTTCTGGGCATATGGAATTCCCTTTATATTACCCAACCCCTTGGGCTTAACCCTCATGTCATCTCTCTTGAGACTTACTCAAACCTGTAGTGAGAAATGTTTTTATGAATGGGACTAATCCATGAGTTCATTTACAAAATCCCATGAAGTATAGGTATACGGGTAATAGCAATTTCAGGTGGATCATACTAATACTTTCAGGTTTTGCTATGACTTCTATTATATCTGTTGCATAGTACATGGGGAGATAATCCAATGTATCTATCTCAGTGGTCCTCGGAAGGAATAGTGGTTTTGATCAAGCATTGTTATGGTGGCTCAACAAATATATAGTTAGTACTCAGATTGCAGGCTGTTTTAGGTTGGAATGCCTGGACCTTACTATTACTCATCATTAGCATCCAATCATGAGCACTAAAAAGAGGATAGCAGGTATGAGGTTGTCTTATACAGCAAAAAGGGTCAATCCCAGAAAAATTCATATCACCAAAGGTCATGCATGGATCTTGACATATGCATAATGATCTGGAAGTATGGGAAGCAATTTATATATCCATTACCCCACTTGGAGCTTAGTCAAACCTACAGAAAGACATGCAACGTAAGTAAGCCTACACCAGAGTTAAACAATTGCATAGCTGGTTGATACTAACAGAGTTTATATCTACATTATGATATCTTAGCCAGTATTAGGGTTTGATGTTACCCTTGTATCTGAGCAATATCAACTTCAATTTTAAATTACCTAAACCGAAATAACAGGGAAACTCTTAGAAAAACAATTAGAACAATAAAGAACAATAAAGGAAATAATAGGAAAATAAAAATAAAACCTTTTCAATATCTAGACAGGATTACTGCTAAACTGAAAATAAAACAAAATATGAATCTATAATGTCCATAAACAGCAACAGTAATTCTCAAATTAAGTATCAGTTTTAAATTCTCTTTCATCGATCATGGTTGAGGCGGTGGAAGCGCAGAAGAATCTGGACGGGTTGGGTTTTCAGGCTGGCCTGCTGAAGGAAGTGGTCGGTCTTGAGATGGTTAGGCTGGTAACATCTGGTTCTGCGGCTGAGTATCTTTCACATGGACCCAAGACTTGTGGTCCAGCAGTTTGCAAGGTGTAAAGATTATTGCCTTGGGGGATCTAACATCATTTGGGCCTGGATAGATCTTGAAGACATACTTATGGTGTACAAACTTGGATCTTTCCATGTCTTTATTCTGGGCATGCAGCATCATAAACAGTTCATCAAGAGCCAGAGGCTGGCAAAGGAATAAGCAAAATAACTGTATGCCTGAATGACACATAGCTATATCTTAGTGGGCATAATCAGTGTGAATTGAATAGGCATGAAAGACAAGGTAAACATGGAGAAAACAGTGCTAATTAAGTGCAAAAGCAAAAAGGGAAACCAGAAGGGTTCAATAATGAAAAGCCAATTTACATAAACAACAATAGTATATATGAAATTATATCTCCTGATTGGTAGGGGTCAGAGCTTTAACTTCAACCCTCTTAATACTAGGAATTGGGATTTGCATAATATATCTACACTTCTGGCTTGCATAATGTGCAAGACAGATTGGTAATTATTACAAAGACATGATCAAATAACAATGGTAAAGTATATGGAACAAAAGAGAAGATTACAAAAAAAAAAACAATTAAAAATTTAGAGATGATGGTAAATGTTCAATTATTGATGTATGGAGGGCAATGCGTTGCAATCTATTGCCAATAGATATGGAATCTTCACCTACGATGACTACCATTCACCAAGGGTTGAGCCCTCAGCTGCAGGAGGCCAGCAGGACTTATGAGCTAGATGATTCAGAAGGAAGGGTAGAGCTCAAAGCTTTTTGTAACTCCAGTAAGTGGAGAGCCTATCTCTTTTGCTCATGGACCAATTGATGCATCTGTCGAAACTCACGCTGAATAAGGTCTCGTTTCTCACACCAGGTAATGTTGGGGTCTGTGCATCTGTCTTTTAATTTAGCGATTCTTTGCTGCAACATAGCCTTCAGATCAGATACATTATCGGGTAGCTCTTCTTTGCTAGCAGTCGTCTCCTCGGTGAGGGACGTCAACGGAATTCCTGTATCCATCTGGGGAAAGGCAAAACTTAAACAGACCAGTAGTGCAATTTATGTGGTTAATTTATTGAATGAAGTCATAATGCTAGGAGGTGGGTTGTGGGTATAAATGGGGGCCAGGAAAGAGGCTTGGTAAAAAAAACAAAGCATCGAGAATGAAAAAAATTAAAAAAATTAAAAAAAATTGAACAAATTAAAAAAGCACCCTGAAGGGTGTAAGATAGGCTTAATAAAAAATAAAAATAAAAATAAAAATAAAGATAAAACCAAATATGATACATCTGAATTGCATCAAGGCGTATTCAGACGGCAATGCAAGAAAAAGGTTCCTCGAAAAAGACAAATGGAAGAAAAAACATTAAAAAGTGCAGCCACTTGATTGACCTTCACATAGAGTTTAAGTAACCCTTTTCAATCAGTCAAAGAAGTAGGGAGAAGCATATCGCTTTAAGACAAAGCCACCACGTGGTAAGAGTTAGTTGAAGCCAGGTGTTAGTTAAATACACAAAGCATAAATTCCAGGACCGCTGCACACAAATAATGTACACCAGTTCTTCTCATAATCACTCACAGTGAAAGACAGAGAGATAAAAAGAGTAATAGTTGCTGTTTTGAATAGAAAGGAATCAGAAAGTGGAGTGTATAATTTTCCTAATTTATGTCTGAAAGCTTCACCAATTCCCAGTCCAAGAATACTATAAAATCTATGATCAGCGCAAAATGCTCCCCCAAATGGCCAGTTCAAGGGAACATTTCTCGCATTTATTCCATAGAATGGATAATGGCTATTAAATATTTCTTCTTTCTTAGACAAGGAAATAATGAAAAGCTCTCAGATGTCACACATATCATAGAGAGATTTCAAAAATGAAGGCTTTATATTCATGAAAAAACTAAAGAAGTGAATGTCACATCAATTTAAACAGCGTAACAGTTAAAGCAGAAAACATTTTAAAAATGTGCAATACACAGCTTTTATAAAGTAAAATGGCATAAATAAGTCAGTTAAGGTTTATATAAAAAAACATAAAATGAACATCCTCTGGGGATCGCTCATCCCTGCAGTTGATAAGAACTCCCCAGGGAAGGTATGTTTCGAAACAAATAATTACCTTGCTGACTCAGTTAGGTCATTTGTATGGTACCATAAATATACACATGCAATTAAACCAGGAGACATATAAAATAAAAACATGTTACCTGTAATAGAAACAGAAACATCACACCAATATATATACAGAGAAATGGTTTCTGGATACTAAAGGAGGAGCTGAGTATAATGTAGAGGGCAACAAAATCAAATCGGGTTCGGATTACGTCAGTCAGTATGGACGGGTGGGGTGGGCGATTTTGATTCCTGGGCTAGCGTTGAACGGGTAGTAGACACTGTGATGCAGAATGGTCGATGTGATTGGTGAATCTGTGTTTTTTTTTCTGTGTTTTCTAGGTACGTTTAGTCGTGGTCGTGGACAGACGGCTGCGTAACAGCCGCATTGCCCGAACTTGAGCTCGGGGCAGATGCCGTCGTGGTTGAGAACACTGAACGGCATAATGGCCATATTGCTGGCAGCGATAACACTGGACATTGGCATAGCAATCAGGACTAGGGCCAGAATGGTCTAGGTTGTCTATTAGCGATGGGTGGGCCTTTTTCAGGTTGAGATCGGCGGCCACGATGTGGGTTATCTAACGAGGGGAGGTTACTCGGTCGCCTGCGGTCTCTCTGTGGCTGTCGTATCTGTAACCGCGAGACATGTAGCGATGGGGAGTCTGAAGGAGGTTGACGGTTTTGACTATAAGCAAAGTGCCAGCATGGACATTCCATGGCGCAATGTCCCAATTGGAAACAAAGGTTGCACTGTACTTTAGCTCGGTAGCTGGGAGTAGGCTGAGAGCGACAGTCCCGGCACTGATTGTTAGCTCTAGGAGCATTGAATTTATGTGGAATGGGTGAATCGCCTCTTGCAGGGGGCCGTCTACTAGGTCGTGGATTAAGATTCACCTCACCAGGTATCAATAACGATGTCAGATCGACAGTGTCTGGGATCACGTAATCAGTAATAGTCGATAGCCATCTACTGAGGATCTGATAGTGGAGATGACGGGTGGAATCGGGTGTGTATGTGTAAATAAAGTTTAATAACCTTTGCAGAGTTTTGGTATTAAAGGTGCCCTTACGGGGCCACGAGAGTCCAGGCTGAAACTTATTCCAGGAATGCCATATTTGGCAAAACTTTATAAGATTTATGTGGTCTCCTGGGAAGTGATTTATCACTCTGTCAAGAGGCAGCATAATGAATTGGGTACCAGAACTTTGGTATGGTAGAACACTGATATCTGGGTTGTGTCAAATAATATTGGCAAATCTAGTCTTATAAAACACTTATATCACTACTATCTGTTACTATTATCTCCACAAAAAAAAATCCGAATATACAATTGCCAATAGAAATCCGACTATGAATACAACTAAAAATCACCAAATCCGTAGATTCTCACAACTAACGTGACAATGAACTACAGATGCACGGAGGAAATCCGAAAGGTCACTCCTACGTCTCGTTGGGTGATACCTTAACGGCACACCCCCACTACTGTGTTACCCTTGCGCTGGGTAGACAGATAGATATAAGGCGGGGGACACCGCACCGCGCAAAATCTATGCTAAAGGACTCAAATGTCTGTTTCGTCATTCCCTAACTACTCTAACCATGCTCGCTAAATTTCCTACATTATCTATGACGAAATCTGGGTTAGTACCTAAGCTATATCCAAGTTTACATGTCCCTAAAACTATGTTTGTGTTAGTACCCTAACTGTATCTAAACCTCAAATAATCCCTAACTAGGCACTGTCACCTACCAAACGGACAACACAAGAATTTGCCCCTCAGCAAGTGGAAGCCTCGCAGAGCATCAGTCCCTGAACTCAATCTAACTATTTCTACACTATATCAAACATCTTATGTATCTTCTGTAATAACTCCAAAAAAAAAAACCTCTTATGTATCTTCAGTAATAAATCCAGTAACTCTTACGTATCTTTCATAACTCAAATAACTTTTAATGTCTAGACCTTATGTAGTCTGTCCAAAGAGATAAGAACTCACTCCACCATCAAAGTACTTGTACAAGATTTAACTACTCACAAAAATGGATGGCAAAGGAATCCCCATAATTTGGAGAGACAGAGAACTAACATTTGCTCACAACCCAATATAAGCGTTGAAATTAATGAAAGTATTAAAGAAAAAAAGTCAGAAAAATAGGGATTATACATAGTCAAGAGCCCCATAAACGCATCATTGACCTATACACACCCCCAGTTAACGTTCCTAAGTGTCCTAGACTCAGAAATCCAGGATATACCCTGCCGGATTTAGGACAGGCACCCTCCCGACTAAACTCTAGATCAGTAATTAAACCCAAGCAACTGATCGACACCAGCTATAAGTATATCCAAGGGGGCCAAATATGCCAGTTACGCAAAATCAAACACCTCACTAGAGGACACCTTAAAACAGGTGTATATTCCAAAATCTATAATTTTAGTTACTGTCACCCCAACCAAGGTTAACCTGCTTATGGCAGATATTAGTCCCAATATGGGGTGTTTTACCGAAATCCCAGCCAGTACCAGTAATTGTCTAACTTATTGCAAGATAAAGATGTAGAAAGAGAAAAGGGATAGAGTATAGGGAATTGGAGTAAAAATTTCCCAATTTTAAATTACAAAATGTAAACAAGGACCTGGCAATAATCTCCAGCCTGGAACAGCCGAGCTTGGCATCAAGTCTGTATATTTACGTATATGAGGGACGAACTGCAGGGCACCTTAAGGGCGGCGTCTTTGGGTACAGGGGTGAGTAGAATGTTTCCTTTCTCCTTCGGGAAGAGTCCAATTTGTAACATAATATGGTCGGGGACGCCCAAATCGTGAAATTTAGGTCGACCTTAGTGATTGTCGTCCCAGATTTTCGGCGATATTGGAAACCGAGGACACCCATCTCAGAAACGACCAAATCCAAGCCCTTTGGTCATGGGAGGAGCCAGAATTCGTAGTGCACTGGTCCCCCGACATACCAGGACACCAACCGGGCACCCTACGGGGCACTGCAGTGGACTTCAGAAATTGCTCCCAGGTGTATAGCTCCCTTACCTTGTGTGCTGAGCCCCCCAAAACCTACTCCCCACAACTGTACACCACTACCATAGCCCTTAGGGGTGAAGGGGCCACTATCAGGATTGTGAGTTCTTGTACCAAGTGGAGCATAGATGGATGCGATGATACGTCTCCGGCCTCTGCTTGGCGGCCGAGCAACCCCGAGGTTCATCTGCGGTGACCGCCATTCCCTGGGGGTTGAGCCCCCAGGTGCAGACGGCCGACAGGACTTAAGTGGAAGGCCAATGAGAGGGGCGATGAGGAGACCCACTGGAGGAGAGCAGAAAGAAGTGGTCCAGGTGCAGGCAATGTCCAACAGACCGGCAACAGGCAGACAGGTAATTTAGGTACAAGCCAGGTCTTCAGGCAGGCAGCAGACGAGAGAGTAACTCAGGTACAAGCAAGGTCTTCAGGCAGGCAGCAGACAAGAGAGTAATCCAGGTACAGGCAAGGTCTTCAGGCAGGCAGCAGACGAGAGACAAGCAAAACACAGTGGTCAACTAGAAATCGAAGCAATGCAGCAGAGGAAGAGCTTCCCAGAAATAGTGCTGGCGTCTGATGTCAGCAGGGACCAGCTGGAGAGGAGAGCATGAGCCCGCCAGCGGGGGAAGGCCAATCCCTGCGGAGCAAGGAGGCGGGGCCACGGCCCGAGCAGTCCACGAGACAGGGCTCTGGAGACCTACAGCATGGGTGGAAACGGCGGACAGCGCCAGAGAGGGAGTGTCGGGCCAACTACGGAGGTGAGGAACGTCGACCCAGCACAATGCCGCCGAAGGAGTGTCGGCCCCGCTACAGAGGTGAGGGATGTGACAGGCACCTACTTGTGGGTATAGTGGGTTTCTGGTGGGTTTTGAAGGGCTCACATTTGCCACCACAAGTGTAACAGGTAGGGGGGTGGGCGGGCCTGGGTCCGCCTGCCTGAAGTGCACTACACCCACTAAAACTGCTCCAGGGACCTGCATACTGCTGCGATGGGCCTGAGTATGACATTTGAGGCTGGCATAGAGGCTGAAAAAAATATTTTTTTACAGTTTTTTTTAGGTTGGGAGGGGGTTAGTGACCACTGGGGTTGTAAGGGGAGGTCATCCCCGATTCCCTCCGGTGGTCATCTGGTCATTTAGGGCACATTTTTGTGGCTTGGTCATAAGAAAAAAAGGACCAGGTAAAGTCGTCCAAGTGTTCGTCAGGGACGCCCTTCTTTTTTCCATTATCGGTCGAGGACGCCCATGTGTTAGGCACACCCCAGTCCTACCTTTGCTATGCCTCCGACACTCCCCCGTGAGCTTCGGTCGTCCCCGCGATGGAAAGCAGCCGAGGACGCCCAAAATCGGCTTTCAATTATACCGATTTGGGCGACCCTGGGAGACGGACGCCCATCTCCCGATTTGTGTTGAAAGATAGGCGCCCTTCTCTTTCGAAAATGAGCCCAATAGCCACATTACCCTTCCCTGTCACCAAAGGCCAAGTCAGGAACAGGTAAAAGTGTTTGATTTTGTGCAGCCAATCCATTCTGTGACCATGTTTTAGAGGAGCTGCTGAATATGGATGGAGGATAGGGACACTGAGAGGGCAGATGTTGAACATGGGGGGAGGATAGGGACAGGGACACACACGGGATACACTGGACAGGATACATAAGGAGCACAGAGGGAAGATGGATGGTGGACATTGAGAGAGAAGAAATGTCAAAAGGACAGGAGACCCTGGAAAAAGAGTTAAGAAAAAACAGAGAAAAGCAGAACAGGGACACTGAGACCAAAGCAATGCTCAGACAACAAAGGTAGAAAAATGTAATTTTTTTTCAGAATTTATTAATTGTAATATCTAAGCTTTGGGAAATGTGCATCTCTGATATCTTGCATTTCAATTTCTATTTGTATTACTGTGACAGATTATATATATATATATATATATATATATATATATATATATATATATATATATATATATATATATATATATATATATATATATATATATGTCTGTAATGTGTTTTGGAGCTCTGAAGGGTTTCCTCTTCTCCCCCTCCCTCTCCATCTCCACTACCTTGGGAGAGATGATGTTACATGGTGCCCTATCTTAATTTGTTCTTCCGAGGCCCATTCACTCCTAGTTTTGCCACTTCATAGCAGCCTTTGGATAAGGTTGTAGTGAACGACCCCAAAGATTTTTGCAAAATAAACAGAGAAATCTTGAAAACAGGAATTTTCAGCCCAGTCAGATATGAGGAGAAAGAGTAGGAGGTTGACCACAGAAACCAAAGACTGGAACAGTGTACTTGGAAAAAAGGTTTATTCTCCTCATGTCTTTGTGGTTTCTCGTGGGACGTTCGAATTCTCTGTTCTGGCGGATTCTCCTGTTTTCATCCCAGTCTTCAGGACACACCAAGCCAGTCTGGGTTTCAGGATATCCATAATGGATATCCTGTACTGGAAGGCCCCGTGCCAACACAGAGCATCTTTGACTTGGCGCTGGAGGAGGTAGGCTACCAGCGGCTGCATGGGGAAGGGAAGGGGAAGATGATGGGGTTTGCGTTAAAAGACGCATGAGAAGACCTGAATACATATACCCTACAGGTTTCTTGGTCAGTTCCCAACTGGACAGTTCCCACCCACCAATTCCCACCTAGGACAATTCCCACCCATAACCCAAAAAATACAAAACGCACAAGGCAAGTAATTTCCCTCCCTTTTCTCTCCCAGATCGTCTGGGGGGGGGGGGGGGGGGCAATGCCCCCCCAAACCCCCCAAACTAGGTTTGAACTTAATTCAGTCCCTCAAAATGACGCACTGATTATGATTTATAACAAATTAGTACGCTACCTATGAAAAGTTATTTTGTTATTATATGTCTTCTGTGTACATCCGTCTGCTGCTCTAACTTCCTTGTTCTAGATGCCATTAAAAAAAAAAAAAAGCACTGCCAGGACTTATGGGACCCCATACAAGAAAGAAGCTACGGTTGGTTAAAAAAATAAATAAATAAAAGGCTAGGGAGGGTGGGAAGCGTCTCCCTTAAGTGTGAATTGTTCCAGGGGGAATTGGGACTTGATATACTGCCTTTCTGAGGTTTTTGCAACTACATTCAAAGCGGTTTACATATATTCAGGTACTTATTTTGTACTAGGGGCAATGGAGGGTTAAGTGACTTGCCCAGAGTCACAAGGAGCTGTAGTGGGAATTGAACTTAGTTTCCCAGGATTAAAGTCCACTGCACTAACCACTAGGCTGCTCCTCCACTCAAAATCTGCCCAGCACTGTTCTTGTACTAAAGGTTCTGAAGGTTCCGGAATCCCAATTAGTAGCAACATTCCATGTAGAACCCCAAAGAGTAACATAGTAAATGACGGCAGATAAAGACCCATACAGTCCATCCAGTCTGCCCAACAAGATGACAGCAGATAAAGACCTGTACAGTCCATCCAGTCTGCCCAACAAGATAAACTCCTTTTACATGGTATGTGATACTTTATATGTATACCTGAGTTTGATTTGATCTTTTTCAGGGCACAGACCCTAGAAAGGGAATGGGACTTGATATACCACCTTTCTGAGGTTTTTGCAACTACATTCAAAGCGGTTTACATATATTCAGGTACTTATTTTGTACCAGGGCCAATGGAGGGTTAAGTGACTTGCCCAGAGTCACAAGGAGCTGCAGTGGGAATTAAACTCAGTTCCCCGGGATCAAAATTCACTGCACTAACCACTAAGCTACTCCTCCACTAGCAACATTCTATGTAGAAGCCTGCCCTTGCAGATCAGCAATGCGGCCGCGCAGGCTTCTGTTTCTGTGAGGACAGACTCACAGAAACAGAAGCCTGTGCGGCTGCGTTGCTGATCTGCAAGGGCAGGCTTCTACATGGAATGTTGCTAGTGGAATAGCAACATTCCATGTAGAATCTCAAACAGTAGCAACAGAATCTCAAATAGTAGCAACATTCCATCTAAAATCTCCAATAGTAGCAACATTCCATGTAGAATCTCAAATAGGGAAAGGGAAATGGGACTTGATATACCGCCTTTCTGAGGTTTTTGCATCTACATTCAAAGCGGTTTACATATATCCAGGTACTTATTTTGTACCAGGGGCAATGGAGGGTTAAGTGACTTGCCCAGAGTCACAAGGAGCTGCAGTGGGAATTGAACTTAGTTCCCCAGGATCAAAGTCCACTGCACTAACCACTAGGCTACTCCTCCACTCCACAATTGGTGGGTGGGAGCTTGTCTGATACCCCCAAAATGAAAGAAGAGACAGGGGAGATATGATACAGACATTTAAATACTTGAAAGGTATTAATATAGAAACAAATCTTTTCTAGAGAAAAGGAAATGGTAAAACTAGAAGACATGAGTTGGGGTTGCAGGGTGGTAGACTTAGGAGTAATGTCAGGAAATTCTTTTTCACAGTGGGTGATCAAAGCCTGGGATGCCCTCCGGAGAGAGGTGATAGATACAAAAATGGTGATGGAATTCAAAACGGTGTGAGATGAACACAGAGGATCTTTAATTAGAAAATGGATGGTATTTAAAAAAAAAAACCCTTAAATGGCTACATGTGTTTGGATGCTTAGATGGTGACTCCGGCTGTGATGAAATAGGGCTGGTGCTGGGCAGACTTGTATGGTCTGTGTCCTGCAAATGACAAGATGGCTAGGCTGGAGTGGGCTTCCACAGCATATCCAGTAGTTGGAATGTAAGGAAAGAAAGAACATGATCATGTATTTTACACTAGTAAAAGAAGCCCATTTCAGAGCAAATGAAACGGGCGCTAGCAAGGTTTTCGTCCCACAGTGGTCACTAACCCACTTCCACCACCCAAAAATGTGATGAAAAACATTACTTGCCAGCCTTAGATGTTATACTCAGGTCCATTAGAACAGCATGCAGGTCCCTGGAGTAGTCTAGTGGTGGGTGCAGTGCACTGCAGACAGGTGGACCCAGGCTCCTACCTCCCCCTACTTGTAGACAAAACTATGAGCCCTCCAAAACTCACCAGAAACCCACTGTACCCACATATAGGTGCCCACTTCATACAACATAAGGGGGTAACGGTGAGATGTGTACTTGGGAACTCTTATGTTGTCCAATGCAGCACCCCCTAGGGTGCCCCACTGCTCTGCTGGGATGTCTGTGTGGCCAGTCTACTAAGGGGGGGTCTTTCACTAAGGCACGCTGGCTTTTTTAGTGCACGTTAAAAATAGGCGTGTGTTAAACACTAAAGAAAATGGTCACAAAAGAAAAATGCACTGAGCACAAAACATCTATGAAATGACCATGTTCGAAACCAAAAGACTGACGTTTTTCTGGATCAAAGATTGCTACGGGGTTCTTTTACTAAGGTGCGCTGAAAATGGGCTGCGGTAGGCACGTGTTGTGGACACGCGCAGAGTTTTTCAGCGCACCTGTAAAAAAGGCCTTTACTACTACTACTACTATTTAGCATTTCTATAGCACTACAAGGCGTACGCAGCGCTGCACAAACATAGAAGAAAGACAGTCCCTGCTCAAAGAGCTTACAATCTAATAGACAAAAAATAAATAAAGTAAGCAAATCAAATCAATTAATGCGAACGGGAAGGAAGAGAGGAGGGTAGGTGGAGGCGAGTGGTTACAAGTGGTTACGAGTCAAAAGCAATGTTAAAGAGGTGGGCTTTCAGTCTAGATTTAAAGGTGGCCAAGGATGGGGCAAGACGTAGGGGCTCAGGAAGTTTATTCCAGGCGTAGGGTGCAGCGAGACAGAAGGCGCGAAGTCTGGAGTTGGCAGTAGTGGAGAAGGGAACAGATAAGAAGGATTTATCCATGGAGCGGAGTGCACGGGAAGGGTGTAGGGAAGGATGAGTGTGGAGAGATATTGGGAGCAGCAGAGTGAGTACATTTATAGGTTAGTAGAAGAAGTTTGAACAGGATGCGAAAACGGATAGGGAGCCAGTGAAGGGTCTTGAGGAGAGGGGTAGTATGAGTAAAGCGACCCTGGCGGAAGACAAGACGGGCAGCAGAGTTTTGAACCGACTGGAGAGGGGAGAGGTGACTAAGTGGGAGGCCAGCAAGAAGCAGATTGCAGTAGTCTAAACGAGAGGTGACAAGGGTGTGGATGAGGGTTTTGGTAGAGTGCTCGGAAAGAATGGGGCGGATTTGACGGATGTTGTAAAGAAAGAAACGACAAGTCTTGGCAATCTGCTGGATATGAGCAGAGAAGGAGAGAGAAGAGTCAAAGATGACCCCAAGGTTTCGAGCTGAGGAGACAGGGAGAATGAGAGAGCCATCAACAGAAATAGAAAACGGGGGGAGCAGGGAGGTGGGTTTGGGGGGGAAAATGAGAAGCTCGGTTTTGGTCATATTTAATTTCAGGTGGCGTTGAGACATCCAGACAGCAATGTCAGACAAGCACACTGAAACTTTGGTTTGGATGCAAGGTGAGATATCAGGGGTAGAAAGGTAGATTTGGGAGTCATCAGCATAGAGATGGTAGGAAAAGCCATGGGATGAGATTAATGAACCAAGGGAAGAGGTGTAGATAGAAAAGAGGAGGGGACCAAGAACAGAACCCTGAGGTACGCCGACAGGCAGAGGGATAGAAGTAGAGGAGGATCCACCAGAGTGAACACTAAAGGTGCGGAGGGTGAGGTAGGAAGAGAACCAGGAAAGGACAGAGCCCTGGAATCCAAGTGAGGACAGGGTATCGAGAAGTATGCTGTGATCGACAGTGTCAAAAGCAGCAGAAAGATCAAGAAGAATGAGGATGGAATATTGACCTCTGGATTTAGCCAGTAATAGGTCATTGGAGACTTTAGTAAGCGCAGTTTCGGTTGAGTGGAGAGGGTGAAAACCAGATTGTAGTGGGTCAAGAATAGCATGTGAGGAGAGAAAATCAAGGCAGCGGCGGTGAACAGCACGCTCAAGTAATTTGGAGAGAAAAGGAAGGAGGGAGATGGGTCGGTAATTAGAGGGACAAGTAGGGTCGAGTGAAGGCTTCTTAAGGAGAGGTGTGACCACAGCATGTTTAAAGGCAGCAGGGACAGTCGCAGTGGAAAGTGAGAGGTTGAGAATGTGACAGATAAAAGGAATAAGAGCAGGTGAGATGGCATTAAGAAGGTGGGTGGGAATGGGATCAGAGGAACAGGTGGTACATTTTGAGGAAGAAATGAGAAGTGTAGTTTCCTCAATAGTAACTTCAGGAAAGGAGGAAAGGGAATGAGGGGAAGGAGAGAGAGGGGAATGGACTAGTGGAGGGAGAGGTGGTGAGGTAGAGAAAGCAAGGTTTATCTTTTGAACCTTGTTGTGAAAGGCCTTTAAAAAAATTGTGTCAAAAATGGACAACAGAAAAAGACCTGCACGGTCCATCCAGTCTGCCCAACAAGATAAACTCATATGGCTACTTTATATGTATACCTGACCTTGATTTGTATCTACCATTTTCAGGGCACAGACCGTAGAAGTCTGCCCAGTACTAGCCCTGCCTCCCAACCACCAGCCCCGCCTCCCACCACGGGCTCTGCCTCCCAAACTCTGCTAAGCTTCTGAGGATCCATTCCTTCTGAACAGGATTCCTTTATGTTTATCCCATGCATTTTTGAACTCCGTTACCTTTTTCATCTCCACCACCTCCCGCGGGAGGGCATTCCAAGTATCCACCACTCTCTCCGTGAAAAAATACTTCCTGACATTTTTCTTTAGTCTGCCCCCCTTCAACCTCATTTCATGTCCTCTACTTCTACCGCCTTCCCATCTCTGGAGCAGGCTCGTTTGCGGATTAATACCTTTCAAATATTTGAACGTCTGTATCATATCACCCCTGTTTCTCCTTTCCTCCAGGGTATACATGTTCAGGTCAGCAAGTCTCTCCTCATATGTCTTGTAACGCAAATCCCATACCATTTTTGTAGCTTTTCTTTGCACTGCTTCAATTCTTTTTACATCCTTAGCAAGATACGGCCTCCAAAACTGAACACAATACTCCAGGTGGGGCCTCACCAACGACTTGTAGGGGCATCAACACCTCCTATGCATGTCAAGTCGGAGTTACTGCCCGATTTTCACCACACGCCAGAAAAGAAAATATATTTTCTGGCATGCAGAGCAGACATGCATCAAAAATGAATTTGCCATATGGTAGCTGGGTGGTAACTCCAAATTGATGCACGTTGGGTGCACGTAGGCACCTACACGGCTTAGTAAAAGGGCTCCCAAGTTTGCCATTTGATTTTTGGCAAAACGTCCAAAATTAGATTTAGACATATCGACCGTTCCCTTTCACACATGTCTCCTACTTCTCGAGTCATTGTTAAGAACAAATGATCTCCCTATTTTAAATTGGTATGTGGAGCGCGGCAGGGATTCCCATGGTCACCTCTGCTTTTTAATTTGGCTTTGGATCCAGTCCTGTTGCACTAAGACAAAATGACTTTATTCATGAAATAAGTCTAAAACCTTATTATGCTCCAGTCGTACCATAAAAAACAAACAAAAGAAAGGAAGAACAGGCCTTTGCACATAAAAACAGCAAAGGTGGCACAAAAGTCCAGCAAACATTGGGGTCCTTTCACTAAGCCACATAAGCGTGTACGCACGCCCAACACACGCCAAAATTATTTTCTGGCACGTCTCAATGAAATTACCGCCTGGCGCACACGGTAGCCAGGCAGTAACTCAGAATTGGCTAACGCAGCTTATTAAAAGGACCCCTTAGGCCATTTTTACTGCATGGACAAAATGGCTGAATATCTGAGTTTTTCTATTAATGGCCATGCTCTAATCTCCCTCTTTGCATGTGAACTCCCTACAGCTACCCATTATATAGGCAGTAAGGGCTCACATCAATGTTTCTTCTCAGGGCCGGTCCAAGGCAAGATGCTTCCTGAGGCGGAGCTTGCATGCTGCCCCCCCTCCCCTCCACCGGGCATTTTACCTGGTCACGGTGACTTTCCAAACCCAGCAGTGGCAGCGATTCCCATACGCTGCCGCTGCCACTGTCGGCACCCGCCTGTTCCCTTTACTGCGGCTGCCTGAGCGAAACAGGAAGTTACTTCAGATGGCCGCAGTAAAGGGAAGAAGTGGGTGCCGCTGGCGGCAAGGCAGTGTATGGGAATTGCTGCCGCTACCGGGTTTGGAAAGGCACTGTGACCAGATAAAACGCCACAAAACCGCCACCCGAGATGCTGCCCCTAAAGAGTGCTGCCTCAGGCCGCCGTCTCAGGTGGGCTAATGGTCGAACCGCCCCTGTTACCTCTAAGGAGTGACCTGGTGTATGTAAATGTTTTTTTCGTGTGAGCAACAGGTGTTTTAAAAAACAACCATTTTTACGCCAGTATTAGCAACGTATTTCTGTATGCAGCAAAATCTGTGAGCGACACTCCTAAAATGTATGAGCAATCGCTCATGCGCTCTGCTTAAAGGGAACATCGGCTCATATTCTAACCACGCGCTAATCGGTTAGTGTGTAGTGATGTAGCTGCACTAAGGGGCCCTTTTATTAAGACACGGTAGGGCTAACACGCTTTTTCCCACAGCAGCTCAATGGGTGGCGGTAAGGACTCAAGCAGTAAATAGCCACGTGATACTTTTAAGTAGTATACCATGCCATATTTTGTATTATTAGTTGAATATTTTTACTGCTGTAGCTGCCTATTGCTCATGTTTGATCTATTCTTACTGTACACCGCCTTGAGTGAATTCCTTCAAAAAGGCAGTAAATAAATCCTAAAAAATAAATAATAAAATAAATAAATGACTCAAGCTGTCATATTCCAAGAGGGAGATTTGACACAGTTCTGTGTTTTTGATAAACCCATCCTGATGCATTATGGGACTGATTTCAATGGCTAGAATCAGAGACTACAAATCTCACACTGCTTTGGGATATGAGTTCTAAATTAAGTCTGGTTAAAATGTCTCCCTCCTGGAACTAGGTAACCAGGCTGGGGGGGGGGGGGCACCCCCCCCCCCGAAACTCTCCCAGAGCTGCCAAGGGGACCCGATCTTTGAAAGGGAGATGTTAAGCCATGCCCCATCTACACCCTACCTTGTCCAGTCACGCTTCCAGACCCGCCCACTTTCTCTCCAGGCTCCACCCCTGACAGATCTTGGCCATAGCACCAATAAGCCACCTCCTCCTCAGGCAGCAGGAGAGACATCTTAACAAAACATCATCTCCTTCTGCCACGGCCCAGCTGTGAGGTTTTGCAGCTCTAATCACAAGGCTGGTCCTACGGCAGCGGGAAATGTTGTCTTATTAATGCATCTGCTGAAGATGGAGGGGGAAGCAGCTCAGCAGAAGATCTTCACTCCCCAGCAAGAGTGCGGGAAATGAGCCACGAAAGCGGGAGTCTCTCCCACAGATTGAGGGAGACCGTGCGGGTCTGATCTCAAGGAGCTCCCTTGCTGAAGCTCTTCCTGAGTCACAGCCAACCCTCACTGTGAAAGAAGAAAAGAAAAATATTCTCCCCTTGCTTGAGCACAGGTACCTTGAGAGGCCTTTCGTAAAGAGGAAACAGTTTGAAAAGTGATCTTTATTCTGTAAATTCATATGCAATTCCAAGCCAAACAAGGTTGAGAACGTGACTCTGGAAATGTTCCCTGCATGATCACTAGAATTTAAAGCTGTGGATTAATGTTTACAAGTCCCGACCTAGTACATCAGCCAGACCTCACTTGAGTTGCTGAAGTAGACCCAACCAGATGAGAAACAGCTAGCATCTGCTACTACTATTAACTTTTCATTTCTATAGTGCTATTGTATGTACGCAGCTCTGTACAAAACATGTATGAGACAATCCCTTGCTCGACAGAGCTTACAATCTATTCAAGGCAGACAAACAGGACAAATAAGGGATGAGGGAGTTAAATTTATTATGGGGATGATTAAATGATACAGATAAAAATCATAGAGCTTCCTTTTAGCAAAAAGACATTGTCTCAAAACCAGCAACTTAAAAATGCTAAAACTCAGCCTTCCTGATGTCGATGGAAGCCATTTTGTTTAGCGGAACAGGATGTCTACTCCCAACACCCACATCAAGGATTGCCTTATTTTGAAGTAAATGCATAGATGTGTGTGTGTTGGTGGAGGGAGGATGGGTGAGAGGACACTACAGGATCTTTGTCAGAAAGAAACACAGGAGTGCAGTAAGGCCTGCAAGCAAGGAGAACCTGATGACCCCCACTCCCGACTCAGACTGATGGGGTTCCGATTTCGAGTTGCAGAGGTCTTCCTCACAGCAGACGGTGGAGGTGGTATAGGTGAGATGCCCCCAGGATGTAGTGTCATTTACACCGCACCTGCTACGTTCCACACAGTCCTTCTTAGTTATGAAATTTGCCGAGCCTGGTGGAAGAAGAATTTTAAAAGAGTTAGTCTCCCCTTGGTGGTGTTGTAGAGTTTTTTTGAAGTGTTACTGCAGAGTTACAGTGGCTTCAGAAGCTTGGGATGCGGTGGCCAGCGTTTTTTTTTTTTTTATTAATATCAAATTGAAGAACTATATACTGTTCTCTTAGCTACAGGCGACCCCAGTGGTCATGAGAACACCAGAAACATATTAGAAGTTGTACACAGCAGTTCCCAAATAAAAGCCAAGATGGAGGAAAGCCATGTGTGATGGCTCTTAATGAGATCTAGATGGGAGAAGGGAAGGCCATGCAGCGAGGAAGTAGAGGTTATGCTACTCACCAGCTTTCCCTTTAATGGATGCGCAGACCTCACCAGTGTTACATGTCACTGTGCTCTGGATACACGGGATGTCCCCCAAGGTGAATTCGCATTTTATGCACCTTTTCTGTTGTCCTGCTCCTGAAAGAGACAGAAACATGGTGGAGAATCAGATTAGGTCACTGGGAAAGCCCCTCCCCACCAAAAAAATTTCTAGAACATTCCTCGGTCCTGTGCTCTGTAACCGAGTCAGAATCCAAGAGTTGCTCAGGGGCCCTTATACTAAGTTGCGTAGGCACGTAGGCGTGTCCTAGGTGCGTCAATTGTGAACTACCGCTCGGCTTCCGCATGGCCTGCGCAGTAATTTCATTTTTTACTTCCGTCCACTAAGAGGGTGGTAATCAGCCTTGTACGCGCGTGGACCATTACTGCCCGGTTAACGCGTGAGACTTTATTGCTAGGTCAATGGTTGGCGGTAAGGTCTCAGGCCCACAATGGGCGCGGGCCAATTTTTATTTCGCCACAAGTCCATTTTCGCCCCCCTCCTCAAAAGGCCTTTTTTGTAGGTGCGCTGAAAAATGGACCTGCGCGCATCCAATACACATGCCTACACCAGCTCAGGCCATTTTTTGGCGCACCTTAGTAAAAGGATCCCTTAGTCCCTTCCTGCGGCTACAGGCAGCAAGCTGACAGGGGCCACCAAGGGCACCACATGGTAAAATTATGTATCATACCTGATAATTTTCTTTCCGTTAATCATAGCAGATCAATCCATAGACTGGTGGGTTGTGTCCATCTACCAGCAGGTGGAGATAGAGAGCAATCCTTTTGCCTCCCTATATGTGGTCATGTGCTACCGGAAACTCATCAGTATGTCGATATCAAAGCTCCATCCGCAGGACTCAGCACTTAGAGAATTACACCCTCAAAGGGACACTCTGCCCAGCTCACCACCACCGAAGCGGGGGAGGGGAATCAACCCAGCTCACTACCGCCGAAACGGGGGAGCGGAACCCACACCCGCTGACGCGGAGGGGACTGGCTTATCCTGCTACCGCAACCGCGGGAGGAGCTGGCTTACCCTAACACCGCCGAAGCGGGAGGGATACAAAGCTACCTTACTGCCGGACGAAGCGGGAGGGAGCGCCGGCAGAATTTAGTTATCAATCCAGCCACCGTCGAAACGGGGGGAGAGGAATGCAGCAGCTCACTGTAACACAAAATCGTCTCAACTTGAGAAAACTTCAATTGGAGAACTTGAACACGACGTTCTCCAGAACAGGAACTGAAGACTAAACTTGAACCTGAAATACAACCAGAACACAAACAATATAGAGATCTGGGAGGGGCTATGGATTGATCTGCTATGATTAATGGAAAGAAAATTATCAGGTATGATACATAATTTTAACTTCCATATCATCAAGCAGATCAATCCATAGACTGGTGGAATGTACCGAAGCAGTACTCACCCAGGGCGGGACATGGAAATCCCTGAACACAACACTGAAGCTCCAAACTGGGCCTCGGCCCGAGCAGCCACATCCAAGCAGTAATGTCGTGAGAAGATATGGGCAGATGCCCAAGTTGCCGCTCTACAAATCTCTTCCAAGGGGACGGATCTGGACTCTGCCATCGAGGCCGCCTGCGCTCTAGTAGAGTGCGCCTTCAGCTGAATAGGCGGAATCTTCCCTGCGGCCACATAAGCTGCCGCAATCGTCTCCTTGACCCAGCGTGCCACAGTAGGCTTAGATGCCTGCAGACCCCTACGAGGGCCTGCGAACAGCACGAACAGGTGATCTGATTTCCTGAAATCATTGGTCACTTCCAAGTATCCGATGATGACCCATCTAACATCCAGACATTTGAGAGCAGGGTACTCCTCTGGGTAATCCTCCCTAAGAAAGGAGGGTAGACAAAGCTGCTGATTCACATGGAAGCAAGAAACAATCTTGGGCAAGAAGGAAGGCACTGGGCAAATCGACACTCCTGCCTCAGTGAACCGCAGGAATGGCTCTCTGCACGAGAGCGCCTGGAGCTCGGAAACTCTTCTGGCTGAAGTGATAGCCACCAAAAAGACCGCTTTCAACGTCAGCGATGCCCTCAACAAGGGCTCAAAGGGTGGCTTCTGCAAGGCCCGTAGCACCAGATTGAGATTCCACGTAGGCACTATCAAGTGCAGAGGAGGGCGCAGGTGATTAACTCCTTTGAGAAAGTGCACCACATCTGGCTGCAAAGCCAGGGAAGCCCCCTTCAGACGACTCCTGAAGCAAGCTAGAGCTGCCACCTGGACTTTCAGCGAACTGAGCGACAGGCCTTTCTCCAGACCCTCTTGCAGGAACGCCAACACTGAAGAGATTGGAGCAGTGAAGGGCGATAGAGAGCCTGCCTCGCACTACAATGCAAAGGTACGCAAAACCCTGACGTAAGTGGTAGAAGTAGAGCGCTTCCTCGCTCTCAGCATAGTGGCGATGACCTTGTCCGAGAAGCCCTTCTTCCTCAGCCGCTTCCACTCAAGAGCCAGGCCATAAGACCAAAGGGGGAGGGATCCTCCATCACTACGGGACACTGATGCAAGAGGCCCCGCTCCGCTGGCAGCCGCAGAGGGCCATCCACTGAGAGTCTGATTAAGTCCGCATACCAGGGACGTCTGGGCCAATCCGGACCCACCAGGATCACCCGGCCTAGAACTCTGCCCATCATGGGCCAGGGCGGGAACACATAGAGAAGCTCCTGTGCCAACCACTGCTGGAGAAGAGCATCGACTCCCATAGATCGAGGGTCCCGTCCTCTGCTGAAAAAACGCGGCACTTGGCAATCATAATGGCCGAGCCCGCCGAGGCTGAGAGAGGGCCTTCCTCAGGAGAGACAATTTTCAAAATGCTCATGGCCTGCGCTAACAGGTTGGGCAAATCCTCTGAGCGAAAAAGCCGCACTGCAGAGGGGTCATCCGCTCCATCAGAGCGAGGATCAGTCTCCTCCAAAGAATCCCCTAAGGACCTTTGGGAGAACTCGATACACTGCCCTCATCCACATCAGAGGAGACAGAGTCCCCTAGGGTCTGGAGATCCACCGGAGGGCGTTTCATCATAGAAGCCTCGTCACCCTTGTCAGACAGGGGAGCAGGGGCAGCGTCTTGCATAAGAAAAGCCTAATGCAGCAGCAAAATAAACTCAGGGGAAAAAACCCCCAGTCTGTGCACTTCTGCAGCCTGGGCCACAGCCCTAGAGGCACTCTCAACCTGCACTCCCAAGAGCGGGGGAGAGGCACACTGCGCATCCAAAATGGCATCTGTCGTGACACTCCGTGAAGGAGCCGTGCGGGAAGAATGGCGCTTTAATTTCGCCGACTTTTTACTGTCGCCCGAGTCAAGGGCGACCATATCATTAATGTCTCCCACCTCAAGGGCGGCCCAAGAAGAAGCCGTCCGAGCAGTGTGGCCGGCCACAACCGGGAGGGCGGCCAGTGGGAGATGGGTGCCTAAGGCGGGAAAAACCACCGCACCGAAGGAAAACCCGGGGAACTCTCCTGAC
Organism: Microcaecilia unicolor; assembly: GCF_901765095.1. Taxonomy (NCBI): domain Eukaryota; kingdom Metazoa; phylum Chordata; class Amphibia; order Gymnophiona; family Siphonopidae; genus Microcaecilia; species Microcaecilia unicolor. The sequence goes on from NC_044033.1 coordinate 214,173,235, forward strand.
TCTGAAAAGGCGTTTCTGCCTTTGAGCCCCCCGCTTCCCCGCTAGACGCGCGCACGCGGTCCGGGGAGCGTCTTGTCTCGCCCTTGCCATCCGACGCCATAGCCACGTGGAGACCGTTCGGGAAACCCCCTGCCCGCTAGAAAAAGGTAAAATTACCTGCTTCTTGCTCCGAGCTGCAACGATTTGGAGTCCCAGTGAGCAGCTGCAAACAAAAGACATTTTTCTTTTCCTGTTTTTTGTTTTTTTTTTAAACGGAGCCAGCGGGAGGGGGGAGAAAAGGAGGGACCTGGAATCACCAGGTTTCACTTGCTCAAGAAGAGCCCTCAACCCCAGGTACTCAACAAAACCTAAACAATTGGGCTTGGAGACCTAGCCAGAGCTGCTGCTGTGTGACCACCACCTGCAAGAGAACATACTGGGGAGTTCCGGCAGCACATAACCACATATAGGGAGGCAAATGGATTGCTCTCTATCTTCACCTGCTGGTAGATGGACACAACCCACCAGTTTATGGATTGATCTGCTTGATGATATGGAAATTGTTTTAAACTGAGATTTCGGGGTAGATATTATTAGGCTGGCAGTGGTCAGCTTTATGTCCAGATATTCAATGCAAGGCGCCAGGCAATGTCCAGGCACTGGCACTGGATCTCCGGGCAGATGTGACTGGATAAAACCAGGACTTTTTTGAGGGGGTACTGAGTACTGGTACCTTTTCCATTGTCTGCTAAAATTGACCCACAGACCCCAAATTTTTAATGAAAGAGCTCAGGCTCTACACATCAATTCTGGCTATTGTGGGGTGGGTCCCTCAGTGATCACTCCACCCTTGATGGGTGGCCTAGCATTTGAGTACCAGCACCTTTTTTGCTAGAAAAAATGCACTGGATAGAACTTATGCAGTTAAGTGCAATGTTCATTACTTAACTAAATTGTTTATTGTGTATTACTTTTACTATACCATCTCTCTTGTGAGGCAAATCAGAATGATTTACAATCACCAATGGGCCATTTTACTAAGGTGTGCTGAAAAATGGCCTGGAGACTAGTGTGGACGTGTGTTTTGGATGCACACAGAATCATTTTTCAGCGCACCTGTAAAATATGTCTTTTTTGGGGTTTTTTGACCAAAAATGGACGTGTGACAAAATGAAAATTGACATGCATCCATTTTGGGACTGAGACCTTACTGCCAGCCATTGACTTAGCGGTAAGGTTTCACGCACTAACCAGGCGGTAATCGTCCACAAGCATACTATGACAATTACCACCTGTGCGCTGGAAAATAAAATATATATTTCTAGTGTGTGTAGTGGACGCGCGTAAAAAATAAAATGACCGCATGGGCCATGCCGGAGCCAGGTGATAGTTCAAAATTGACACGTGTTGGATGCACATCGGCGCTTATGCGGTGTGTGGGGCTGCCCGATTACCGCCGGGTAAGCCCCCAGCGCTAAAAAAATAAATAATATTTTGGCGCCGGAAGTGCATTGTGGGAGTCAGCGCTACAGCCAGGCTCCCGCTATAGCCTGGTAGTAGTGCCAAATCGCCATGTGTCAAGCCTGCAGTAGCCCTACCATGGCTTGGTAATCACATAAGTGCCAACTTTGCCTCCCGACCACCCACAAAATAGCTAGTTTTGGCGTGGGTGCTAACCCGGCATTTTCAGAAGCACTATCTAGTTAAGTACCATTTAATATACCTGGTTAGTACTGGACATGCAGTTTAAAGGGCCGGGAGCCTCACCATTAAAAATATTTTTTTGATTTATTTTAAATGATACAAACACTTGTAGACAAAGCTAATAAAATAATAATAATAATAATAATAAAAACAACAACAACAATTTAAAGAAAAAAACGAGGTTAGGACTGTTCAGTTTGGAAAAGAGACAGCTGAGGGGGGGTATGATTGAAATCTGCAAGATCCTGAGTGGTGTAGAACGGGTACAACTGAATCAGTTTTGCACTCTTTCAAAAAGTACAAAGACCAGGGGATACTCAATGAAATTACATGGAAATATTTTTAATGAATAGTTAAGTTCAGCAACTCATTGCTAGAGGATGTGGCATCAGCAGTTAGTATATTTGGGTTTTAAAAAGGTTTGGACAGGTTCCTGTGTAAAGTCTATAGTCTTCTATTGAGATAGACTTTGGAAAAGCCACTGCTTGCCCTGGGATTGGTAGCATGGAATCTTGCTACTCTTTGGGGTTCTACATGGAATCTTGTTACTCTTTGAGATTCTACGTAGAATCTTGCTATTCTTTGGGGATCTACATGGAATTTTGTTACTCTTTGAAAATACAGCACAGCCAACTGATGAGCAGATTCTCAGTAGTGCCCCCTGCAGGTATCACTCTGTTACAGCTGGAAAGAGAACTTAGGGTGGATTTATAGACTTGGGTGTGGCTATAAACACTGAAGGATCCATAATCCAAAGTCTTGAAGATAAATATGTTTTTTAAAAAAGTAAGAAAACTACAGAAGAAGACTAATAGTGCCTAGATTAGAATTAGGAACAGGGCAAGCTGATAGTTTTGAAACTAACTTTAATACAAGCAGCTGTCTAGGGTACTGCTTTAGAATGATGACATATATAAGAGAGTTAATTAATTGGCGATATTCTGGAGCAAAGAAAAATCTGAAAACAGTTTTTCATACTCTTTAAATCCAGAGCCCAGAGAGATCACGTGATGGAGTGAGAGGAGAGGACGTGTTTCTCTGTCTCTCGAGGAACCCTACCCCAGCAGCTTTAAAATAGCAGCAAAACAAGCCAGGAAGTGGAGATTTTCAACTCTAAATGCATAGGTATATGGACCAATACCTACTCCGAGTGGAAAAAGATATGCCCGGAAAGGCGGTAAAGGAAAGAAGCAGAGAAGCAGTGCGGGGCCGGCGAATCCAACATGGCGGCCAGCCCGGTGCTGACGCCTTCGTCGCTGTTCACCCCTTCGCAACTTACCCAGCTGACGGAAGCAGTAAAGTCGGCCATGGCCCCGCAGCTCAACCAGCTCTCAGAACAACTCGCCGCGATGGAAACTTTGCTGAAAGACACGACGGACGGGGGACCTGGAAGGGCGGATAGTGGAGGGTGGAGGACGTGGAACGCTCCCTACAAGCGCAAGTGCAGAAACTACAGAAGCTGGTAACAACGCAGTCCCAACAACTAGATGACCTCGAAAATCGTTCGAGGAGATCAAACCTACGCCTTGTAGGGATCCGTGAATTGGTCCCTGACAGCCTGCTTCAGACGCAGTTGGAGAAGTGGTTTAAAGAAGAATTTACGCTGTCCGACAGTGTCGGACCCCTGTGTCTGGAGCGGGCACACAGACTGGGCCAAAATGTAGAAGGCGGAGGGCGGCCACATGTTGTCATTGTAAAGGTTCACAAGTTTATACACAAGACGGAGATACTGCGGGGATCGCGGCAGAAATGGGACTCACTTGCCTTTGATGGAACTAAGATAAAAATTTTCCAGGACTATTCAATCGCGCTACAAGAGCGCCAACGTGCCTTTGGACCGATTTGCAAAAACCTTGCGGCGCAAAAATGATGATTTATGCTTAATTACCCAGTGCAACTAAAGGTCCTACAAAATGGAGCTTGGCAACTTTTTCACTCGCCACAAGAAGCACAAGATGGCCTCAAAGACTTCTTAGAAGCAGCTGACAAAGTCCCCTAAGCCCACACCACCGAATGTAAGAGACATAGACTGTATGAACAAGGGAGAGAGGTATGCATGTGACTAATAGGCACCCACTGAAATGCTAAGAATAACCGGGTTAAAGGGGGAGCACATGGGGGCTATTTAATACAGATGGGTAAGGACACACTGAGTACAGGCTAACTAGGCCAAGCTGGGGGGGGGGGGGACCCGACATCCACGATCTCACACCACAGGGTAGATGGGGTTTGTAAGGGGATGAGGACGAAGGGGTAGAGGGTGGAAGGGGGGGTGGGAGAGGCGAGGGTAGGGGGGGCGGGAAGGAGAGGAGGAAGAGCCTTAGGCCTGAAGGGTACGAATGGGGAGAGGGACAGGTAGAGACAGCAGGAAGGCACATCTCAGATTAATGTGGGATTATACACACAGTAAACCCCAGCAGGTGCTGAAGGCTAGCAGTCACTGGAGAGGGGAGCAGTGGTTGATCTACATTGCAAACAGAAGGCTAACAGGGGATCGGGCAAGCCTGGGCGGCTGATCCCCAGAGGTGGAAGCGAGAATGATATGCAAGTTATCACAGGAACCTTGCACGGATGGTTAAGGTGACCCGTATTGTTTCTTGGAATGTGGGTGGCATAGCATCGCCAGTGAAAAGGTCGAAAATCTTGCAGGCTTTGCAGAGGCATAAGGCAGACGTGGCCTGTCTTCAGGAGACACGTCTTACAGAGGAGGAACATAACAAATTGAAAAGAGCATGGGTAGGGGAAGTATTTTCCTCTTCGGCAGAAGGCAGAAAGCAGGGGGTAGCCATACTAATAAGAAAAGGGTTAGCAGCAAAGGCAGAGCTCCTTAAAACAGACGCCCAAGGGAGATACGTCATAATACGACTCTGGCTTCAGAATAGGGAATCCCTGGTAGTCTCTCTGTATGGACCGAACACCTACACACCATCTTTCTTTCAGTCCATAATAAAGCAATGCTCCCCTCCCCAGCGGTGAAATTGCTGGTCTGTGGAGATTTCAACCTAATAGCAGACCCAGGGATGGATACCATGAATCCCAGAGAAGCACCACAGGGAGTGAGGAAACAGAGGGCGCTCCCAACATTTATAAGTACCTTGAATCTAGTAGATGCATGGTGGGCCCTACATCCAGAAACAAAAGATTACACACATTTATCAAAGGCGCATGGCACCAGCACGAGAATAGATTATATACTAATAGACAGACGAGCTTTCCCATGAGTGTGTGCCACTGGAATCGGCCCCACAGAGATCTCGGATCATGCACTTATATGGATGGAGATTGAGGCCCCAGAACATTACCAATCCCAAGGGGGATGGAGGTACCCAGGGTACCTACATGAAGACAGGGAATTCACGCAATACTTACATGCTAAATGGGGGGAATATGAGAGGTTTAACAGACAACACGAGATTAACCCCAAGCTATATTGGATGGCGTCCAAAGCGGTATTACGGGGCGACATTATAGCATTTGTACAAGCGGGTAAGAAACGGCAGGCAAGGGTGATTTTACACTTAGAAACTCAACTCCGGAAGGCCAAACGAAAATACGTGAACTCCCCGAATGCAATTACTAAAGAGCAGTATTTAGTGGCCCAGGTAATACTTAACACCTTAATTCATAAGCAAACTGTGCGATCTCTGACCTATTATAAGTGCAGACTACAGAGGTTTGGGAATAAGGCGGGTACCTTACTGGCGAGGTTGGTGGCAGTGGGAAGCTCAAGGAAAGTAATAACGGCAATCCAAGATTGTAGTGGGGCGACAAAGCACAAAAGTGAAGACATAGGGAAGATCTTTCACAGTTACTTTAGCACGCTCTATGAAGGCATACCAACCAAGGACATGGGACGATTAGCAAATTATTTAGAACAGGTAGGACTTCCCAAATTCTAGCCACAGCACATAGACCTGTTAAACAACCCCATAACAGGGCGGGAACTACAGGAAGCCATAAAAGCTCTGGCCTTGAGCTTGGCTCCAGGACCTGATGGCTTCATGGGAGAATACTATAAGACTTTGCCAAAGCCAGGGCTGGAAGCGTTGGGGAAATATTTGGAACACTCTATTGAGGACAGGGAATTCCCCCCGTACGCGAATGAAGCCCTGATAACGCTGACACTTAAGCCTGGGAAAGATGGGATGAAGCCGGGCTCTTATAGGCCCATTTCCCTGATTAACGTTGATGTAAAATTCCTGGCCCGAATTCTCGCAACACGCCTAGGACACTTACTCCCTGACCTCCTAGGAGAGAAGCAAGTGGGCTTTGTGAGGAATAGACAAGCGGGAAGTAATGTTAGGCGGTTGTTGCTAGCGATGGCAAAATGCCAGCAGGAACAGGAATCCGCATTAATACTCAGCCTGGATGCTGAACAGGCGTTTGATAGAGTGGATTGGGGATACCTGTTCGGATTATTAACATACATGGGAGTCCAGGGGTGGTTTGGAGACGCTCTGAAGGCATTGTACACTCACCCCCAGGCAGCAGTCTTGATAAACGGAGTGAAAGGAACATCATTTGAAATCAGGCAGGGGACGCGACAGGGTTGTCCGCTCTCGCCCCTCCTCTTTGTCCTGGCAATAGAACCTTTGCTTTGCGCCTTAAGGGCAGATGGAGGGGTGAGGGGGGTGACACTAGCAGGAGGTACAATCAAAGCTCTGGCATTCGCCGATGACCTATTGGTGATCACCCAAGACCCCGAACAGTCAATATCCAGGATTTTACGGGTGATCCAGGAATATGGGACCTTCTCAGGTTACAAACTGAACATACAAAAGTCTAAGGCCTTAGAAGTGCTACAGAGCGATATTGTAAGACAAAGATTGACCTTGCCCATAGAGTGGGAGGAGGAAGCAATAAAGTACCTGGGAGTAAGAATACCTCGAGACCTCCCACTAGTGTATGTCTGGAACGTAAGAAAGTTGATGATGATACAAGAGTAAGCCTGCAACTGTGGCAGGGACTTCCCTTGTCACTTCTAGGATGGATAGCCTTGTATAACATGGTGATAGTACCCCGATGGCTGTACGTATTCCAGACATTGCCCTTATACTTGACCAGGGCGGACGAAATGAGGCTTAATAAGGTTCTAAAGGCATTTTTGTGGACCAAGAAGTTATCAATAGAAATCAAACAAAATAAAACATGGAAAAGAAAATAAGATGATACCTTTTTTATTGGACATAACTTAATGCATTTCTTGATTAGCTTTCGAAGGTTGCCCTTCTTCGTCAGATTGGAAATAAGCAAATGTGTTAGCAGATAGTATATATAAGAGAAACATCAAAGCATTACTTTGACAGTCTGACAGAGTGGGAGGGTGGGGGTATGCATGGGGACATCAAAGCATTCATTGATATTCTAACAGGATGGGTGTTGGTAGGTGAGAGGAGGGTAATAAACAGAGAAATAAACAGAGAAATACAACTTTATGGTTTATAATGGGTTAGAAAACCCAGATCCTTATTAAGTCCTGTCTGTTGGGTGTTAAAATATTCAATCATTCTTATTTCAAAGGTCTTACATTCCTGTATTGTTTTAAAATTACCTTTCAGTATTCTTACTGTGAAATCACTGGTGTAGTGTTCTGGTCTTGTAAAGTGTTGGTCCACAGGGGTGGGGGCTTGACTGTGGACCAAGAAAAAAACCAAGAATACCGCTGGCTACACTCCACTTGCCAGTGGAATATGGAGGCATGGGACTGTTAAACTTACGTTACATGACAGTTGCGAGCGGGATGAGACATTTGAATGATTGGCTAAGGCAAACACAATACTTCACGCCCACGCACCTGGAATTGCAAGAGACTGGGCAGAGGCATATCAGCTACCTGTTACACAGGGGAAGCAGGGGAGAGTCAAGTCTGTTGGTTGGGGCGCAGCTTTTGCTGGCTGCGCAGGTGGCATGGGCGTTAGCTGTGTCGACACCACGGATTTGCGTACCGTGTAACTCCCTACCTCCCAATATGCGGCAACCCGGATTTCTTGCCTGGCCAGCTTCATACAGCTTTTGTGCGATGGAGGACCAAAGGCCTTTAGTATCTATCACAGGTGATAGATGCAGAAGGACAGATTAGACCCTGGGCAGCACTCCAGACCCAGTTCTCTTTAAGCCCAGTGGATTGGTTTCACTATATCTCTAGTCTTCCACAGGAGGCACTGGCAGAGGATGTACAGGAAGAGCTGGGATCAGCACTCTCGTTGGGGGCCCAACAGAAAGTCCCACTGACGTATCACCACCGGCACTTAAAAGGACATGACAAAGGAGCCAGATTTTGAGACTTTATCGAACCGGTGGAGTGCAGAACTAGGGACTGAGATCTCGGCAGCAATGGTGCGGGAACATCTACTTGGCTACCGTAAGAATACAGACCAAACATACTATTGGGAACTACAATTTAAGTTCATATTGAGAGCTCAGATCCCCCCAAGATGAGCATTTCATATGGGACTATCGCCGGACGGAGCATGCCCTAAGTGCAAAGCGGCAGGGGGCATCCTTGGGCCATATGTTTTGGGGCTGCCCCCCAAGTCAGCAAGTTTTGGAGAGCGTTGACACAGCAGATTGCTGCTACCTGGGATATACATATGGAAAGTTGAGGCAAAACTGCTGTTTGGCCACCCACAGTTAATGGGCTGCCTGCCCAGAGGGTGTCGCTCATTTCGTTTCCAGAGCTATAATGGTGGCAAAGAAGACAATTTTGTTGGCCTGGCTGTCGACGGAAGGCCCCACAACATCTCAATGGAGAGGGCAGATGATCCAACTGCTAAGAACTGAGAGAACGCGTATAAGAGATCGAAAGCCACTGACCACTGATTACTAACACATTTTGGAACTGCTGGACACCATTTTGGCTGACACTGACACCCCATGCGAGGGGACAAATAATGAACATGTGATATGGGCGTTAAAACCAGTTAGAAGGTGCTCATGCACTACGGAATGTACCTGTGATAGAGAGAGAGGGGAGGGGTGGCCTGGGGGGGGGGGGGGGGTAAGAGGAAGAGGCGGGAAGGAGGGGGAGAAAATGTAAAAAGTTACAGGAGCCATTATCATTTGCTGTGACATATGTTTATGGATCCAGTCAGTTGAATGTGTTGATACCATGCTTGATGGAAATGTTATTGTGAAACGTCTCTTTAATAAAAATCATTGAACATAAATCCAGAGCCCCATGTTGTGGGTATGAGGATCACCTCCAGACCCCTCAAATGTCTGCAGTTGTCGTTCATTCCTTCAGGAACCAACTCCAACCACAGGAGAGTGACCAGAATCAATAGAAGAAGCTTGTTCATGGTTTTTCTTTCAGCTGATCTCTTCCCAAACAGAAAAGCTTAAAGTCCCCAAATTGGACAATCCAGTACTTTCCAGCTGTGCTTTCAGCGCCTCAATGCCTCTTAATCCAAAGGATGCTTTGAGGTCTTCTCTAAAATAACCGCAGCCCTTTCCTCAAACCTTACACAGCAATTTACCTCGGATCCTGGGAGGCTTGTCTGTTCTCTACTGGCTTTCTAAAGAGCCTTCCAAAATCAACTCCACCTTGGTTTTGGAGAAAATCATGAGGGTGGGTGCTGGTCATATACCTGCTGAACCAGTGCTAGGCAGACTTCTTAACTGAATAGATATGGATGGGCTGGAGTGTAAATTTAAGGGGCTTCGATGTTAGAACGTTTAGTACAAGAAGAGTGCTGGGCAGACTTCTACGGTCTGTGCCTTGAGAATGGCAAGGACAAATTAAACTCGGGTATAAAGTATCACATCCCATGTAAATGGGTTTATCTTGCTGGGCAGACTGGATGGACCGTACAGGTCTTTATCTGCTGTCATTTACTATGTTACTATGAACCAGAGAATAAGCCCCTCACTTCTATTCATTTCTCTGATGCAAACACTAGAAGAAAATTAAAGCAAGCTTAAGATATCAATTGGTCTCTTTTTGCTCTGCAATAAAAGGCAGAGAGGAGCCCAGGGTGCACAAAAAACAGGTTTTTGTAAAGGGGTTTTGTCTTCTGAAAACACTGGATCAGTTTTCTGCTCCAGCTAGTGTGTGTGAGGTGGGGGGTGCATATAAGAGAGGGAGAACAGGTGAAGGATGGGGGGAAAAAAGAAAGAAAGAAAGAAAGAAAGAAAGAAAGAAAGAAAGAAAGAAAGAAAGAAAGAAAGAAAGATAAAAAGAGAGATAAAGAAAGAAAGACTGGATGGGGGGGGGGGAAGAAAGAGAGAGAGAGAGCGAGGGACAGGCTAATAGTGAATAGGAGATGGGGGAGAGAGACAGGCAATGATGAATGGGCTGGAGAGACAGCAGGGAGTGGAAATACTACATAGGAGGAGGGAGAGAAAGAGAGAAATGGGGGCAATGCTGCATGGGAGGGGGGGGGGGGGGAAGAGAAAAAAAACATGGTCATGGCAAACGGTGCGGGAGGGGGGGAAAAGAGAGAGAGAGAGAGAGAGAGAGACAGGGCTAACCACAATTAGGAAAAATTAATTGGCCAAATGTAGAAAAAATAATTTTATTTTTAATTTAGAATAAAGTAATGTAGAAAGCTATGTTATCCATGAATAAAAGATAAAATGGAAAATAGGTGACAACTTTTTTTGCACAATACAGTTTTTGATGAGCTGTCGGAGGCCAAAACCACCTCCTTCAGGTCTGGACAGTATAGTGTTGTTATCGTATGCTTGACCTGACTTAAGGAAGGAGGTTTTTTTTTTGTTTTGTTACATTTGTACCTCGCGCTTTCCCACTCATGGCAGGCTCAATGAGGCTTACATGGGGCAATGGAGGGTTAAGTGACTTGCCCAGAGTCACAAGGAGCTGCCTGTGCCTGAAGTGGCCTCTGAAAACTAGTTAAAAATGTAGCAAGTAAGTCCAATTAAAAGGCATCACCTTATTTTCCATTTTATTTGTTAACTAGTAAAAAAGGCCCGTTTCTGAAAGCAATGAAACGGGCGCTAGCAAGGTTGTCCTCTAATGGTAATTATGTTTTTAAGGGAACTCTTGGGAGAGAGTATGTGTGAGAGAGTGAGAGAGAGAGAGAGAGAGAGTGTGTGTGATTGAGAGACAGAATGTGTGTCTGTGTGAGTGAGAGGAATGTAGTGTGTGTCCCCGTGTGCACCAATTATGCTCCCTCCCCTGCATTCATTCATATGCAGCAAAGGTCCTCTGTGCTGCATCTCTCCCCTGCCCCCTCCATCCATCCTGGTGCAGTGGCATAAAGCAGCATGTGGACGTTTTTACTACTACTACTACTACTACTATTAGCATTTTTATAGCGATACAAAGCTTACGCAGCGCTGCACAAACATAGAAGAAAGACAATCCCTGCTCAAAGAGCTTACAATCTAATAGACAAAAATAAAACAAGCAAATCAATTAATGTGTAGAGGAAAGAGGCGAGGAGGGTAGGTGGAAGCGAGTGGTTACAAGAGGTTACAAGTCAAAAGCAATGTTAAAGAGGTGGGCTTTCAATCTAGATTAAAGATGGTCAAGGATGGGGCAAGACGTAGGGGCTCAGAAAGTCTTTTCCAGGTGTAGGGTGCAGCGAGACAGAAGGCGCAAAGTCTGGAGTTGGCAGTAGTGGAGAAGGGAACAGATAAGAAGGATTTATCCATGGAGCGGAGTGCACGGGAAGGGGTGTAGGGAAGGACGAGTGTGGAGAGATACTGGGGAGCAGCAGAGTGAGTACATTTATAGGTTAGTAGAAGAAGTTTGAACAGGATGCGAAAACGGATAGGGAGCCAGTGAAGCGACCTGAGAGGGGTAGTATGAGTAAAGCGACTCTGGCGGAAGACGAGACGGGCAGCAGAGTTTTGAACCGACTGGAGAAGGGAGAGGTGACTAAGTGGGAGGCCAGCAAGAAGCAGATTGCAGTAGTCTAAACGAGAGGTGACAAGGGTGTGGATGAGGGTTCTGGTAGAGTGCTCGGAAAGAAAAGGGCGGATTTACGGATGTTGTAAAGAAAGAAACGACAGGTCTTGGCGATCTGCTGGATATGAGTAGAGAAAGAGAGAGAGGAGTCAAAGATGACCCCAAGTTTATGAGCTGAAGAGACAGGGAGAATGAGAGAGCCATCAACAGAAATAGAAAACGGGGGGAGCAGGAGGTGGGTTTGGGGTGAAAAATGAGAAGCTCGGTTTGGTCATGTTTAATTTCAGGTTTAATTTTCACACAAAAACATCCAAATCCGTATTTTCAAAACCTATTTTTAGACGTTTTTCTATGAAGTCCGTCAGAAGTGTGTCTAAATCTCAAGGGGGTGTGTCACGGGCGTGTTCAGACCGGGACTTGGGCGTTCCTAAGACTTAGATGTTTTTCAGCCATAATGGAACAAAACAAAAAACGCCCAGGACTAAAACTTAGACGTTTTGAGCTAGACCTGTTTTTATAACGAATAAGGCACAAAAGGTACCCTGAATACCCAGATGACCACTGGATGACCTCCCCTTATTCCCACAGTGGTCACTAACCCACTTCCACCACCCAAAAATGTGATGAAAAACATTACTTGCCAGCCTTAGATGTTATACTCAGGTCCATTGGAACAGCATGCAGGTCCCTGGAGTAGTCTAGTGGTGGGTGCAGTGCACTGCAGACAGGTGGACCCAGGCTCCCACCTCCCCCTACTTGTAGACAAAACTGTGAGCCCTCCAACACTCACCAGAAACCCATTGTACCCACATTTAGGTGCCCCCTTCACCTGTAAGGGCTATGATAGTGGTGTACAGTTGGGGTACTACTACTACTACTACTACTTGACATTTCTAAGCGCTACTAGGGTTACGCAGCGCTGTACAATTTAACATAGAAGGACAGTCCCTGCTCAAAGGAGCTTACAATCTAAAGGACAAATGTACAGTCAGTCAAATAGGGGGCTGTCTAGATTTCCTGAAATGTATAAAGGTTGGTGCCGAAAGCAACATTGAAGAGGTGGGCTTTGAGCAAGGATTTGAAGATGGGTAGGGAGGGGGCTTGGCCTAAGGGCTTCAGGAAGTTTATTCCAAGCATAGGTTGAGGCGAGGCAGAATGAGCGGAGCCTGGAGTTGGCCGTGGTGGAGAAGGGTACTGAAAGGAGGGATTTGTCCTGTGAGCGGAGGTTACGAGCGGGAACGTAAGGGGAATGAGGGTAGAGAGGTAATGAGGGGCTGCAGACTGAGTGCATTTATAGGTAAAAAGGAGAAGCTTGAACTGTATGCGGTATCTGATTGGAAGCCAGTGAAGTGACCTGAGAAGAGGGGTGATATGAGTATATTGGTTCAGGCGGAATATAAGACGTGCAGCAGAGTTCTGAACAGATTGAAGGGGGGGATAGATGGCTAAATGGGAGGCCAGTAAGGAGTAGGTTGCAGTAGTCAAGGTGAGAGGTAATGAGAGAGTGGACGAGAGTTCGGGTGGTGTGCTCATAGAGGAAAGGGCGAATTTGCTGATGTTACAAGAGAAAGAAGCGACAGGTCTTGGCTATTCTGCTGGATATGTGCAGAGAAGGAGAGGGAGGAGTCGAAGATGACTCCGAGGTTGCGGGCAGATGAAACGGGGAGGATGAGGGTGCCATCAACTGAAATAGAGAGTGGAGGAAGAGGAGAAGTGGGTTTTGGTGGAAAACAATAAGCTCGGTCTTGGACATGTTCAGTAGTGGATTTTGGGGGCTCAGCAGATAAGATAAGGGAGCAACAGTGAGATGTGTACCTGGGAGTATTTTATGAAGTCCACTGCAGCACCCCCTAGGGTGACCTATTGCTTTCCTGGGATGTCAGGGGGACCAGTCTACTAAAAATTCTGGCTCCTTCTACATCCCAATGGCTTGATTTTGTGCGTTTTGCACTTGGATGTTTTTTTTCTCAAAAATGGACCAAGAAAAACAAAATGTCCAAATGAGAAAACATTGTTTTTTCGAAAACAAAAAATACACGTTTTTCTTTTTTGAAAATGACATCTTTCCTATTCAGATTTTGGATGTTTTTTTGCAAAACGTCCAAAGTCGGACTTAGACGTCATATCGAAAATGTCCCTCTATGATGATAGCCGCAGGACCAGAGAAGCAAAATGGAGATGAGGCGCTGGACCCCGTGGAGGGGGGGGGGGGGGAAATAGGGAGGGGAAGAGGAGATGCTGGGCCATGTGACCGGGGGATGGAAAAGGAAAGAGATGCTCTCCTGCCAAGCCACCACCCTTGAATCCAACTTCTACAGGTCATCACGTTTTCTCACTACTTAAGGGTGAAAGTTAGGAGTGCGAGTATCTATGGGAAATCGCACACTGTTATTGATTTTCTGAAAGAGACTTGATAAGAGTAAACAGTTGGTTTAGAACAACAGCCTTTAAGTTGACTGGCTTATTGAGATACATTTCGTATAAATATTTGCTCTGAAGTATATATCCCATTTTGCCTGATACCCAAATTAAGTAAACCTTTTTTGGTTCAGAACATACATTTTGGCCTGGACTGTTTTATTGGCTAAGAGAAGTATGCTGAGTAGGTGGACTGAAGTACTAACCAGCCTCCCGGCTTTTGCTACTCCCAGTCCTGACCTCAGAAAACCAGTCCATCCTATACTTACAAAACTTGCCTGATACTCACCAGGCAACAAAGGGTTACAGACAGTGGTGTGCTGGTAAATGTTTAACAACAGGCTCTCTCCCGGTCCACCTCTGCACACCCCTGTCCACCTATGCGCCCCTCATCTACCTCTGCGCCCCCCCCCCCCAAATTGCAGAGCTGGCTATAGCTGGGGAGAGAGCCTGGGGGGGGGGGGGGGCAATGCATTACTCTCTCCAGGAAAAAAAATTAAATGATCCCAGGTTCCAATCGAACTCACGAAGGGAAGTCTAGAGATGGGCAGGGCTTTCAATGACGCAGCCGCTTCGACGGATGTAATAAAAAAATTTAAAACCCCCGGGGTGGCGCAGGCCGGGCGCAGGCAAACGAGGGCTGTGGGAGGTGAGGTAAGCGGGGTAAGCATGGCTTGTGGCGCCCTCCTGCCATGCTTACCTCGTTTACTGGAGCCAGCTCACTGTGCAGAACAACCGTCTCGCAAGATCTTAAAAAATTTAACAACCGGCTCCAGCACACCACTGGTTTACACCCCAACACAACAAAAATCTTGATATACAGATTCAGCCACACAAATCCTGATACCATGCTCCATCCTCAACCACTCAACCCCTTGCATCCTTGTCCAATACAGACACCCCAATTCTGTCACCCCAAAATGGAACAGCTCCTGATACACCAACTGAGATGTTCCTTTTTGGGGTGAGAGAAACCATAACACGCCTACACAGGTACACATTAATCTCCATCATCTTTTCCTCACAGAATCTGACCAAAATCTGACACTTCAACATAAATGCACAAACCTTGGCACACTTCATGAACACGGGCACCTCTTCTTTTAAAGACTGCTAAATATGCATATATTACATGTGATCAATAAAACATTTGCCAGCTATCTTTAACCACTAGCCCTTCAAACACCTAAAACTTCAACATAGGCATTTTCTTTCTACAGCAGTTCAATCCTGGCCTCACAGATCCTAATATGTAAAATAGACATCAAAAGAAATAGAAGACAGTGAGAGCAGGAAACAACAGGCACTTGTGGGAAGCAAATCGGAAGGGAAATTTTCCACAGAGCCCCAATCCTATTTGGGACAAACTTTCCCTGCACATCTCTCTTGCACCAAGAAAGAGGGAGCCCCACCTGTCTTGCTATTTTCCTATATTGGAGGGAGCCAGACAGATTTCTAGGGCCATAATTTCTGGAGATGGGCTTGCATCATCAGAGTGCCACTGACCAACCCTTCCCCCCCCCCCCCCCCCCCAGGATAGCCATTAGAAATGTTCCCTAATATGCTGGTGCCCGGGCGCCTGAAGAGGCCATCCGGGCTCCTCCCAGGGGCTTTTAAGCCCCTGTCGCTCTTCCCCCTTTTTCAGCGGGGTGCCCATTGGGCGGCGGGAACATGCCCGTCACGCCTCGCGTGCACCCCGCTGGCTCGGTTGGCATGCCCATCGGTGCACGGCGCCATATTATAGGCGGCTCCGTGCACCCATGGGGGGCACTATGCCTTGCTTAACCAGCAGCCCAGCTGGATCTGTAAACAGTAAACACCTTTGCCCTTTCTGCAGTCTGGTAGGACTCCCTGCTGCTCCACTCCCACAGGCTGCCTCCTTTTGCATCAGCTGCTTGCCCTCCCATCCTGGGCTCCATTCAGAGCTGTAAAACCAGACAAGCAAAGGGGAGACACTCCCATGCACTTAAGAGGAACCGCTGCACACACAAAACCCATCATGGGGGGGGGGGGGGGGAAACGAATCAGGGAACTCATGCTGACTTCTTCTCTATCCTTGTCTGATTCTCTCTCTCTTCTTACCTCTCACTTTCTGTTTCCTCCCTTCCTTCCCTCCTGTGGTTTCTCCCAGAGTAAAGCTGCAGATGGAGGTACAACACATCCGGCTCCCTCCATCTGCTCTAACTCTTTCCTTCTACTGGGTCTTTCCGACCTGCAACAGAAGTTGCAGCAGAGGGAAGGACCTGGGGCTGGCTGGAGAGAGTCTGCTGCAATCACTGCAGGCAGAGCTGGGTCCCCGTTTTAACAACTGGGTCGCAAAATTTTGGAAAAGATAACAACGGCTGGTGAGAGCCGGCTCCAGCACACCACTGGCACAGAGCTCTACCTCCAAGGAGGGTGATGGGAACCATGAGGCATTTGGTTTTGCCCTGAGTCCACTACAAATGTCCAGCTAAGCGCTGGACTCTCATACTTTCACTGCCATTGTAATGACAGCGGCTGTGGCCATCTTGCCTGATTCCTTGGTCGGCTTTGTAAGGGATGACTACTTTAAAAAAAGGCCAAATTTGTATCAATTACTGAGTTTCCAGAGAAGTACAGGATGTTTCTGGGTACTGGGCTAATTTATCAGCCTAGAGGGAGGCAGGAGGCATCGTTAGCCCATGGGCAGGAAGGAATCAAACTCATTGGCCTCTGAGGGCCAGAGAGATGGAAGTGGCAGTGGGTGGTTGGAAATGCAATAGCCTACATTTAAACATAGTAACATAGTAGATGATGGCAGGTAAAGACCTGAACGGGCCATCCAGTCTGCCCAACAGCCAAGCTCATTATCAATTCATGATTAAACTGACAATGAATGTAGTATAAAATACTTGATCCTGGTCTTTCTGTGCCCTTTTTGGGACAAAGACCACAGAAGTCTGCCTGGCTTATGTTCTGACTACTGGAGTTGCTGTCGAAGTCCCCTCCAGACCATCCTAATCTATCTTGTCATATGCGGGACACATTTGTAGAAAATAGACGTCAGCGACCCAGCCAGAGATTAGAGTTGAGGCATATCAAGGGACTCACCCAGGATTACTAGATTTACACACATGCCTGAGCTGGGCTTGTTTCATGAGAGTTTCTGCCATGCTAGAAATAACCCCACACCCTTCTGAGCACTCTCTGAATTTTGGGAGGGAACCCTGTCCTCCCACATTTAATTCAGTTTCTTAGGGAGGTTCCTCAGTTTCCTCCATCCAAGGGTGTTTGGACTTGCTCCAAGGTCACCCGGGTTGTACCTTGTATGTTACAATATTAAAAATGCTTAAAAGTCTTGATTGTTTAGCAAAGCTTTTCGAGAATAGATTAGTACTGATAGCATTTACACCTGAATTTTCATAGAAAGATCTGAATATAGACATTCTTGTTTTAATTTATTTTGTATTTTTTAAATTTAATTTTGTATTTTTATAATTTAGAATCTATTTGCGTTTTTATTCTACATTTTCTATTCTTTTAATGTTCTTTATTTTTATTTTATTTATTTGTACCTGACATAACGCTTTTGCTGGCAAACAGATCAAAGCGTTTCACAGTAAAAATAACATTAAAGCAAAGAAGAAAGAATTACAATCGCCACAGGAAAGCTAACATCCACACAGAAAAGAAGAATAATCCCTATGGAACCCATTACCTGCCACCCGGCTCCCCACATAAGAATCTTTTACCATAGGGAGCCGTCATACTCTGATTTCTACTTAAAGACACCTTCCAGTTCTCTGTCTCCCTATAAATTAGTGGATCCCAAACCTGGTGGCACCCCAGCCAGTCAGGTTTTCAGGATATCCACAATGAATATTCATGAGAGAGATTTGCATGCAGTCCGAGTCAGGAGTTACCCTTGCACTGCTGATATTCAGATAGTTATTTTCACAACTTATAGACCACCTATACCTAAGCAGTTCCCCAACCCCAAGCACTAGCCAATGGCTACTCCCTGGGCAATGGAGGGTTAAGTGACTTGCCCAGGGTCACAAGGAGCTGTGGTGGGAATCAGACCCCAGTTTCCCAAAGATTTCAACCCACTGCCCCAATTGTTAGGCAGCAGCAGGAATCAAACCCAGTCCCCCAACCACTGCACCTAACCACCAGGCTACTCCTCCACTCCTTAGGAACTGTTGAATATTGATAGCACCCGGGTGACTCCCAGAAGGCCACCAACTGCCTGAATATTCAATGTCATTACCCGGATAGGAGTTCGGCACTCAAAATTCAGCCACAATCCAGCCAGTGTATCAAAAAATGCTGATTGTCACTGGTTGAATATTACGCCTGTGGACTATAAGTCCTCTGGGAAGAGGGAAATCTGTACTGTACTTGAATGTAACTGCCCTTGAGCTGTTACTAAAAATGTTACTAAATCCGAAATCCCATATTCCATCTCTTCTGATTTCTACATCTTCCTCTAAGGAGGTGTTGTAGTGTTTGGGGAGCTCTTTCTGTTTAGCTGTTCTTGTCCTTATGAAACGGAGTTAACAGGATGGGAAGATCTTCATCAGATCCCCATCAAGGCATTGCATCCATTCATGTAAAGCATGAGTACAGCAAGGATGGCTGAAGAACAGTTCTTCACCAGAGCTGTATGTGGGCATCACACTGATACACATAAAGTATGAATACAGCATGGACAGCTGAAAAGCAGATCCCACCAAAGCCCCATGCAGGCATCACACTGATACATATAAAGCATGAATACAGCATGGACAGCTGAAGAGCAGATCCCTACCAAAGCCCCATGCAGGCATCACACTGATACATATAAAGCATGAATACAGCATGGACAGCTGAAGAGTAAATCCCCACCAAAGCCCCATGCAGGCATCACACTGATACATATAAAGCATGAATACAGCATGGACCGCTGAAGAGCAGAACTCTACCAAAGCCCCATGCAGGTATCAACATGTAAAGAATGAATACAACACAGATCACTGATTATCAGATTCTCAGTAGTGATGCCCTGCCCTCTGCAGGTATCACACCAATATATCCCATCTTTTTAATGCATCACTTAGCTGCTTGTATTAAAATTAGCTGATTCTAATCTAGGTACTATCCCACCCTGGATTCTATATAGTGCACTAGAGATATGTGATGAAATTGGATTCTACAACAATGTATTTATATTTTGCTCACACCTTTTTCACTAGTAGCTCAAGGTGAGTCCAAGGAGGACTCACAATCTAAGTTTGTACCTAAGGCAATGGAGGGTTAAGTGACTTGCCCAAGATCACAAGGAGCAGCAGTGGGATTTGAACCGGCAACCTGTGGACTGCAAGACCTGTGCTCTAACCACTAGGCCACTCCTGTTAACAAGCAAATGAACACTGATAACAGTACTTAACAAGCAATAATAAGCTCTAATTAGCACTGATTAGAATTTAGGCGCACAACTCGCTAAGCATATTCTGTAACGATGTGCACCGAACTTCTAATGTGCGTAGGTAAAAAGTAACATGGTTATGGGCGAGGAAATGGGTGTTTTATGGGCGTTCTGAAATGTATGTGCCTAGTTATACAATATGGCCCAGTGCGCCTAAATCTACACACTGGGATTTATGCCACATTTTCATTGGTGTAAATGGTGCATAGATTTAGGCGCTGAAATACCAACTAAGTGCTTTCTATAATTGGCGCCTAAATCTAGGCACCGCTTAGAGAATACGCTTAGTCGGCAACAATTTTGGCACTGATTTTATAGGCACCTGTATATTATGGGCACTGCCATGAACCATGGTTTAGGCCTGAGAGGCCTAAGAACTGAAAGAGCACAGAACCAGAGACAATAGAAAAGCTGACAGATTAAAAGTCTGCTGGGACTCTTGTTTGACTTCTGTGTGATTCAAAGCCTCATGATCTGTTGCTGATCTAAGCAGACACCCCTTATGCAGACAAGAAATGAGGAAGGGGCGAGGGTGCTAATAAGCTTTGCAGACAAGTTTTGCAAGATAAAGGAAACAGATGTTCAATATGGAGAACGAAGTAGTTCCTTTGGAAAACAACTGTGCAGGATAAGGCCTTCTGAGAATAGCTAAACTCGCTAATTACTTCAATGAAAAAATTAACAACCTACGTAAAACGCTACCTCAGAACAATGCTAACACCAAAAACTTCATCAGTAATCTGGACCCAAATCCTGGAGAATACCCAGCCAACCGAACCTGGTCAAACTTCACGCTCACCGTCGAAACAGTAACCCAGGCAATCAAAAGGTTCTCCAGCACCCATTGCAAACTGGATACCTGCCCCAGCTACCTACTAAAATCCGCCCCTGACCGCTTCACAACAGAGCTCACATCCCACCTTAACTATATGCTCCAACAAGGTCTTTTCCCTGAGGAACACAGCAACATCCTACTCACCCCAATCCCAAAAGATACCAAGAAAACAGCAACCGAAATTACCAACTACCACCCAGTTGCATCTATACCACTAGCAATTAAATTGATGAAGAGCATGGTGACCAAACAGATTACCGACTACTTGGACAAGTTCTCAATACTCCACGAATCACAATTGGGTTTCCGCCCCCTTCATAGCACCGAAGCTGTGCTAGTCACTCTCCTGGCCAAATTCAAGCAGGAAATAGCCATAGGTAAAAGTATATTTCACCTACAATTTGACATGTCGAGCGCATTCTACATGGTACCACAAAACACTACTGAGACTCCTAGACTATTTCGGAATTGGAGGAAACATACTCAACTGGATCAAAGGTTTCCTAACCACCAGAACATACCAAGTAAAATCAAAATCAAACATATCACCACCTTTGAAAGCAGACTGCTGAGTACCTCAAGGATCACCACTATCACCAATACTCTTCAACATAATGATGATCCCACTAGCCAGGGCATTATCAAAGCAAGGCCTCAACCCGTTCATCTACGCAGATGATGTCACAATTTACATTCCCTTCAGACATGATCTAACAGAAATCAACAACGAAATTAAACTCGGCTTGAATACTATGGATTCATGGGCAAACTACTTTCAATTGAAACTGAGTACTGAAAAAAACACATTGTCTCATCCTCTCATCTGAACACAATGCCTACAAACCAACAACCTTAATCACCCCAGAACACACCCTCCCTATTTCAAACAGCTTGAAAATACTCGGCGTGACAATCGACCGCACCTCGCTCTTGAAAGCCAAGTGAACCCTACAACAAAGAAAATGTTCCACTCGATGTGGAAACTTAAACGCTTAAAACCTTTCTTCCTGAGGGAAATATTTCGTAGCTTAATACAATCAATGGTGCTAAGTCACGTAGACTATTGCAACGGAAGTTACACTGGATGCAAAGAACAACTTACAAAGAAACTCTAGACCGCTCAGAATACAGCAGCCAGACTAATATTTGGCAAATCACGATTCGACAGTGCCAAGCCCCTCCGTGAAAAACTGCATTGGCTGCCAATCAAAGAACGTATTACTTTCAAAATCTGCACCCTGGTTCACAAAATTATCTATGGCCAAGTACCAGGATATATGACAGAACTAATAGACCTACCACTCAGAAACATAACCAGATCATCGCGAACATACCTAAACCTCCACTATCCAAACTGCAAAAAAATTAAATACAAAACAACCTATGCGTCAAGCTTCTCCTATACAAGCACACAATTATGGAACGCACTGCCAAATGTTGTGAAGACAACCTTCAACCATCTAAACTTCAGGAAATTATTAAAGTCCTACCTGTTCAAAAAGGCATACCCCGCCGACCCAACATAAATGCCTGCACTCTGCAACACAACATAACCAAAGCTTGTACTGGACACTAAATAATCTTTCCTCTCCTTGATTCCCATTGTAATTGAAACACATGTTCCTTACTCAACCATAATACCACCTGTATTTGTTTCTTTACCGGACTGGCGAATGCCTCTGCGGTACTATGTAAGCCACATTGAGCCTGCAAATAGGTGGGAAAATGTGGGACACAAATGTAACAAATAAATAAATAAATAGATAAATAAATAAATAAATAATCTCACTATCAGCATTTTCAGTGAGCACTAACCACATTATTACCCTACTAGTAAAAAAGCCCCGTTTCTGATGCAAATGAAAAGGGGGCTAGCAAGGTTTTCTTCTGTGTGCATGTGGGAGTGTGTGTGTCCCTGCTCTCTGCCCTCTCTCCCTTCCCCTGTGCTGTGTGTCCCCTCTGCTCTCTGTCCCCTCCCCCCTCGGAGTCGAGTCCTTCAGTGTTAAGTTTCCTGCTGTGCTGTGTTTGTGTTACAGAGATAGTGAGGGCTTCTGCCCTCTCTCCCCTCCCCCCTCTGAGTCCTTCACTGTTACAGAGAGAGCGATTTGATTCCGTGCTTTGCTGTGTTTTCCTTCACTGTTTGTGTTACAGAGAGAGCGAGGGCGGAACAGACACTCATGGGGAAACCGGATATCTCTCCCCCTTCACACTTCCGGCTGGAGGCTTCATTTAGAACGTTGGTGGTGCCTTTTATATATAGAGATATCCAATAAGTATTAACCACAGAATTACCATATCCAGTAAGTTCAATTATTGTCATATTACGCGTGCATAACTTGTTACCTTAATGAGAATATATAAGTGATTGTATTTCCTGGAGATGTTGGACGCAGACAGCATTTCTATGCAGCAGTGTCTCTCTCTCCCAAAAGCATTTACTGATTGTATTTGCATTTGGTATGTAGGGGAAATAAAGTAACTGATTGCTTTCACAAGACACAGCCTTGGTGTCTTTTGTCCCTCCAAATTGTGGGTTGGTGGTACACAAAGATTTGGGAGGGAGTATAAAGAACCATATATAGAATCTTCCCCTATATGGTTTTCCTACTTTTTAAAAACATATTTATCTCCAAGACTAGATCCAGTATCCTTCAATGCTTATGGCCCATCCTTTATGTTTATAAATCGACCCTAAGTTCCCTTTCTAGCTGTGTAAGGAAATCAATACATGAAATTCTGGAACAATACGGAAATCCCCAAACTGCTTTTCATAATATTTAAATCCAGGCCACACCTTTTGATGCATGAGGAACACTGAAATGTCTGTATTTGTCACTCATTCCTTCAGGGAGCCACCAGCTTCAGCCACAAGGTGACACAATATAAATAGTTTATAGTTTAAATAAATTGACAAGCTTTCAAGAAAATAATCTACCTTCCCAGAGAGAAACAGAAGACTTTCAGTCCTCAAAAATGGACGAATCTATCTCCCATTAAAATAACCCCCAAAAAAACCTTCCATAACCTTCCTTTAAACGAGATTCAGAAGTTTTTTTGTTGTTTGGGGAGATGGCATTTTTTTTTCTTTACCAATCTCATAAGAAAACAAAATATGTTTTTCCTTTTAACCTAAAAGTGGTATAAATTTTGGAAACAGGTTTGTTGGTTTTTCTTACCAAAATGAATGCACAGGAGAGCGACCAAACCCCACAGGATAAGCTTGTTCATGCTTTTTATTTCAAGCTGATCTCTTCCCAGAAAAAATCCCCTAGATGGTCAGTCTGGTACTTTCAAGCTCTGCTTCCACACTGCCTCTTCGTCCGTCCGAGGGATGCTGTGAGGTCTTCTGCAAAGAAACTTCTTCTCTCCTTTCCAGGTAATTATATATACACCCAGCCATTACCTCGGATCCTGGGAAGCTTGTCTGGATTTCTAAAGAGCCTCCCCAAAACTACTCCACCTCATTTTTTGGGATAATCATGAGGGAGGGTGATGGGGAGAGACAGGACAGCAAACCCTAAGTGTTTATAATAAGAAAATCTGACCAATAGGGGGGGGGGGTCTTTTACTAAGGTGCACTCATGTTTTTAGTGCGTGCTAAAAATAGGAGCGCGCTAAATGTTAGAGACGCCAATGCATTCCTATGGGCGTCTAACGTTTAGCGAGCGCCCAATTTCAGTGCGTGCAAGAAATGTGAGCGCGTTTTAGTAAAAGACCCCCCCCCCCCCAAATAACTTCATTGTCCAAAAATACTAAATATTGGGAAGAACTGTTGCATTGACCCACCTCTTCTCTGACCTCCTATCAAAAGATTAAACTTGTATAACGCACCTGTTTCCAATCCTCTATTTAGGAGTGACAGCACGCTTTTCTGCCCTGGGGTTTGCCTTTCAAAAATGATTGCGAGGAGGGGCAGGATTGGATGGTAATCAGAAGAGAGGCCTGAAGGGTTAATGAGTAAAGACCCCTCTGACTGATACATGTAAAGCATGAATACAGCATGGACAGCTGAAGAACAGATCTTCACCGGAGCTGTATGCAGGCAATTGGGATAAACTGACGGGGGTGGGGGGGGGGGTGGGGGGGTGGTGGTAAACTGAAGGCAAGTTCTTTGTACAATTAAACAAGATATAATGAATTGGTCTAAGTTACAGTGTGTGTAGCAAGCTAGTCCAGGTGCAGAATGAGTGTATAGTCACTCACCTTATGTATTAAAGGCTTGGGAGAAGAGCCAGGCTTTCACCTGCTTCCTGAAGTAGAGGTCGTCTGGAGTTATACGTAGCCCCTCTGGGAATAAATTCCAGAGTGTGGGGGCTACTCTTGAGAAGACTCGCTGGCGGGTATCACATCGTGCCTCTGTATCACTCCATGGTGCACCTGCACCTTGAGTATTGTATGCAGTTCTGATCACTATCCCTCATAATTCTATAAAAGTTGCCACAATTTGCGCGCAAATTAATTTGAATAATGAGTCAATGAGTGCCAATAATTGACTTTTGAAATCAACTAACATGGAAAAAGGAGCACAGAAGTGTGAGGGCCATGGGCATTTTGGGGTGGAGCATAGGCATGGATTTAGTTGCATACACAATTATAGAAAAAGGGAGTTCCACACATATATTTAGGCAGGGTATTTGCACTATGTTTTCACTGGTGCAAATGGAGTGCCTAAATTTGCATGTGACCCCTTTGTTTAAACACTGTTCTTTAAACCATGCCTAACTTTAGGCCTGGCTTATAGAATAGTGCTTAAGCGGGGGGGGGGGAGGGGGGGGGGGGGGTTCTGTGCTGATTTTATAGGTGCAATTTATAGAATTCATCTCTATCTAAAAAAGGATATAGTGGAATTAGAAAAGATACAAAGAAAGGCAACCAAAATGATAAAAAAAAGATGGAAGGACTCTCATGGAACAGCTAAAGAGGTTAAGGCTCTTCAGCTTGGAGAAGAGACAGCTGAGGGGAGATAGGATAAAAGTCTAACAGGCACTTGTGAGCTGGATTGGCCACTGTTGGAAACAGGATACCGGGCTTGATGGTTCTTTGGTCTGACCCAGTATGGCTAGTCTTATTTTTTGAATGTTACAATAAAAATGTAGCGTCTTTAGGTTACAGAAATATGGAGTAGCTTAGTGGTTAGTGCAGCAGACTTTGATCCTGGGAGCTGGGTTCAGTTCCCACTGCAGCTCCTTGTGACTCTGGGCAAGTCACTTAACCCTCCATTGCCTCAGGTACAAAATAAGTACCTGTATATAATATGTATACTGCTTTGAATGTAGTTGCAAAAAAAAAAAAAACACAGAAAGGCAGTATATCATGTCCCATTCCTTTTCCCTTTAAAAGTACACAGACTTTGAACGGCCATGTTTTACATTTTGAAGCACTGAGAAGGCTGGTGGCCGCTTCATGCCACATCTAAGAATAACATCCCCCTGAAACTGGTGGTCCACAATTGAAAGATAAACCAGTTTTAGTTAATAGAGATAGAAAACCCTGACCTCTATGTCCCATCAATCTTTGGGACATCAACCAGGTCTGTGTGTCAGGATACCTATGCAAATGTTCATGAAGGATGTCTCCAGAGCTTTGGACTATGAATCACGTTGATCTACACACCTTCCAAATCTTGAAAATCAGGTTTGATTGAGAGTCCCTAGCGTCAGCTTTGGAACACCCTGCTATAGGGCTGTGGCTCTCATATAAGTCTTCAGAAGAACCATGTGATTGGTGGAGTTTTCATGAGATCCACAGGGAATACACAGGAAATAGACCTGTGTCCAGTACCGATGTTGAACACTAAGGTATCTCATGGACATTAATTTTCTATGTCCCAGATACCCAACTGGAAGGTCTCAGAGGACCACGCTGAGATCCAATCACTGTTCTACAGTGACCAGATATTTATGTTTATTTTAATTAAACTTAAAATCAAAGCAGTTTATAATTTAAAACAAGAGAAGAAAAGAAAACATAGTAGATGATGGCAGATAAAGACCAGTACAGTCCATCCAGTCTGCCCAACAAGATAAACTCATTGTGTGAGCTACTTTATATATATTTTTTGTTACATTTATACCCCACGCTTTCCCACTCATGGCAGGATCAATGTGGCAGGCAATTCCCACTCATGGCAGGCTATGGAGGGTTAAGTGACTTGCCCAGAGTCACAAGGAGCTGCCTGTGCCAGGAATCAAACTCAGTTCCTCAAGACCAAAGTCCACCACCCTAACCACTAGGCCACTCCTCCACACATATACATATACTTTATATGTATATCTGACCTTGATTTGTCCTTGCTATTTCAGAGCACAGACTGTAGAAGTCTGCCCAGCACTAACTTTGCTTCCCAATCACCAGTGTTTGTTACCACCCAATTTCCGCTAAGCTTCTGTGGATCCATTCCTTCTGTGTTTATCCCACACATTTTTGAATTCCGTTACCGTTTTCATCTCCATCACCTCCCGCGGGAGGGCATTCCAATCATCCACCACCCTCTCTGTGAAAAAAGACTTCCTGACATTTTTCCTGAGTCTGCCCCCCTTCAACCTCAATTCATGTCCTCTAGTTCTACCGCCTTCCCGTCTCCGGAAAAAGGTTTGTTTGAGGATTAATACCTTTCAAATAAATAGGACAGATGACTCCATTTCTGTTGCTCAGGCTAACCCACGCCTGGTTTATCCTCTACCATTGCATGTTAGATTTGCAGTTCTCATGGCCCTGTTTTATGAATTTTGGGCTGTGGGCTCCATCCATATATTCCAGCATGCACTGGGAGAAAGATAAATCCAGGACTGGATCTATCTCACCAGCAGAATGGAACTAGATGGTTAGTATCATACCCCAGCCCCCCCCCCCCCAAGTTATATATTCAAGCCTTCCTGGGATCCAGCATGGAATCAGAAAAGGATAGTCTGTTTTATCTGTGAAACAACAGTGACACATTCCAGCAATCGGTTTCCTAGACTTTGTTAAATGTCTCCAGCTGTGAGCAGGCAGGTGAAAAGGGATCACGGAAGTCACGAGGAAAGGGGGTGCAGAGAGCAGGGGAACCCCAGCAGGGCAGATTTCATAAGCACCACTCCGGCATTCAGAAAGCCAGACTACCGGAGGCTGAAAGACTAGCAGGGTTAAGGAAGAAGGGGAGGAACTACCATTCCCAGAATCCCTCTCTTCCCCACCCGGCTGTGCAGGAGCTAGGGGAGGAGATAGAAGATTGGGAAATGGTTTCTGAGGAAGGTAATGAGGGCCAGCTGGAGAGGTTGGGGGCAGACGTTACCATATGGCTCCAGAAAAAGGAGGACAGATTGAGCCAGTCTGGGTTTTACTTCCATAATTCCATTGCTTTCAATGGAAACAAAACCTGGACTGGATCAATGTGTCCTCCTTTTTCTGGAGCCAAATGGTAACCCTAGAAGCTGGGGATGAGGATAAAATGGAGGTTGCTGAAGGACTGGAGAAGGAGCAGATGGAGATTGGGGCTTTGGCCCAAACGAGGAAAGGTATTGTGAGGGGGTGGCTGGCAGCTCCTTGGAGACAGTGGTGGAAGACCGGAGGAGAGAGGCTGAGGCACTGGGGGAGGTCTCTGCTAAAGAGGGGACAGGTGCTGGCCTCAGGAAAGAGACAGGAGCGGAGTACAATTCAAACCCCAGCATGACCAAGGGGGGAAAAGTGCTGTTTATCTGGGCTGTAAGATGAAGCAGGAAAAGCTATATAAACTGTTTTGATACTGGAAAATGCTGGGGCTACAAAATACAAAGCTGCTGGGTTTCCTTGCTGGATATGCTCTGTTCCAAAGAGAAGTAATTTTGGTTAAAAGGAGTGAAGTTACATGGACTGTTTAAACCCTGAATGAGACTTTGGCAGCAAACCTTAACAACCTGGGATTAAGGTGTTTCCCTTTGTGTTTATGCTGAATGGAAGCAAGAAAATAACGTTTTTTTTCTTATAAACGTTTTGCCTTGATTGAGCCTCTGTGGAAACAGTAGAGGGAGGAGGAAGTCCTGCGAGCTCTCAGGGGATCTGGCGCTGAGTCCCAGAACAGGCCAAGGTGGTGTGGAGTGAGGCAACAGTCCTGGAAGGGGGACCCAGCTACACAGCCCTTTAAGAACGTTAGATGCAGATTTTCTGATCTGTCATCTTTGCCCCCTGTGTTCCATGATAAACTGGTAGAGTGAATTATCATTTATAATTACCTATAAGAGGCAGCCAAACTCAGCAAAATCAAACCAAGAATATCCAGTTATGGGAGTAGCCAAAACTGAGGTGATCTGCTGTTAACTCCCTGTTCTGAGCTCCTGTCCCTACCTCACCTTCATGAAGATCCCCAGGGGCTGCTGCATCTCCTGTATTAATCTGGGATCTTGGAATTAAGTCCAACAGGTTTGGCCAGTAGCCCTGTAACCTTCAGGGCCAACATGCATGGACAATTGTCAGTGTCCCTCTGGAAAATCTTGTTTAATCCTTGTCTGGGAGACTGGTCTGGGTCGAATTGCCAATGTAGTGGACCAGTTCAAGATACAGTTAAAAATATGTTCTTATGTTCTGCAATTAGCATGAGGTTCAACGCTGATAACAAAATCTAAGATACCAGACAATCTCTGGGAAATACAGCTTTTTGCATGCAAACATATTAATACTAACATACTAGGTACTTATTGTGAAAAAAAACCAGAGCATAATTATTATGAATTCTGATCTGAATCCATAGAGAATTCCAAATTTGGGCCAATACATATGCCATACCTGAAGAAAATATCTTCCTAGAACAAAGACCTTTTGGATCAGGAAATTGTAATAAAAAAGGATTATGTAATCTCTCCAATTTAGCTAATCATGAAAAACCTATTAGGTTTAACATACATATTGAGGGGCTTTACCATGGATTATATTAAAAATCATCATGTAGCCCTAACTGGTTAGGGCTGATGAGACCCCTTATGGGTTTGGCAGAGCTCCACGGGGTGGGGGTGGGGTGTCCCCAAATGCACAGCTGTCAGTCTTTGATCTCTGTGTTGGAAATGATTCTTAAGCAAAAAGGTCAGACTGTCACTTTAGTATTGGTTTCGCAGTGTTGGTTTATTCCCGAGAGCAAATTGGATGACAGTATTCAATCCACAGGCAATCAAATGAAAATACACATACAGTTCTAGCAGCCTTTATTTTTGGCTAAAGCTAGCCCATGGTTTTCTAAGTTCCAGGGAGCTGGCTAGGATGGCACAGCAGTGGGGCCGATGTCCCTGTCTCCCTGAGCTGATGTGATGCCAGGCTCCTGAATTCTACCTCCTGGGAGCTGGCTAGGATGTCGCAGCAGTGGGGCTGATGTCCCTGTCTCCCTGAGCTGATGTGATGCCAGGCTCCTGAATTCTACCTCCTGGGAGCTGGCTAGGATGTCGCAGCAGTGGGGCCGATGTCCCTGTCTCCCTGAGCTGATGTGATGCCAGGCTCCTGAATTCTACCTCCTGGAAGCTGGCTAGGGTGACACAGCAGTGGGGCCGATGTCCCTGTCTCCCTGAGCTGATGTGATGCCAGGCTCCTGAATTCTACCTCCTGGAAGCTGGCTAGGGTGGCACAGCAGTGGGGCCGATGTCCCTGTCTCCCTGAGCTGATGTGATGCCAGGCTCCTGAATTCTACCTCCTGGGAGCTGGCTAGGATGTCGCAGCAGTGGGGCCGATGTCCCTGTCTCTCTGAGCTGATGTGAAGCCAGGCTCCTGAATTCTACCTCCTGGAAGCTGGCTAGGGTGGCACAGCAGTGGGGCCGATGTCCCTGTCTCCCTGAGCTGATGTGATGCCAGGCTCCTGAATTCTACCTCCTGGGAGCTGGCTAGGATGTCACAGCAGTGGGGCCGATGTCCCTGTCTCCCTGAGCTGATGTGATGCCAGGCTCCTGAATTCTACCTCCTGGAAGCTGGCTAGGGTGGCACAGCAGTGGGGCCGATGTCCCTGTCTCCCTGAGCTGATGTGATGCCAGGCTTCTGAATTCTACCTTCTGGGAGCTGGCTAGGATGGTACAGCATTGGGGCCGATATCCCTGTCTCTAGGAGCTGATGTGATGCCAAGATCCTGAATTCTACCCAATGATAATACAACATAGGTCTTAGCAGTTCTCTTGTTCATCAGCGGCCATTCCCAAGAACTGGAAAGGCATCTTGAGTAGTAACACACTTTCTTCCTAGGGGTTAAAGGGAAAAAAAAAAAGTTAGAAGCAGGGTGTGAAGTTGAGTTTCAGAACTCATGCAGTCATGCATCATTCCTTCACCTTCCTCCTGCACACTTCCCCAGATTGCTAAGTTAGGGGCCCTTTTACTAAGCTGCGGTACAGAGGGCTCTGATCTAGCGGTGGGGGCCATTTTTGCCACACATGGACGCCTGCTTTACCGCAGTGGGTTAAAAGGCTGAAAAAAGACATGGCCACGTGGTAAGATTGCTCTTACCACATGACCAAGCTGGGGGGGGGGGGGAGGGCTCTCTTGCTAACCTGGCGGTAACCGGGTAGCGTGTGGTGCTGCCTGATTACCACCGGGTAACCCCCTGCGGAAATATCTTTTCACTATTTCTGCTAGCCCCAGAAATGCCGCATGCTGCGGGTGGAACTACCGCCGGTGCCCACATTGGTCCAGAGGTAGTTCCATTTTGGTGTACGGTAAGCCCGCGGTGGGCTTACCACCGCTTAGTAAAAGGACCCCTTAGGGCTCTCTAATAGTGGAAGAGTAGCCAGAGCAGTGAACTGAGGAATCAGAGTTCAAATCCTCACCCTGGTGCTCCTTGTGACCTTGCTCCATTGCCTCAGATACAAACTTAGGGCTCTCCTTTCTAGGCTGCATTTTGGCAATAATGTAGCTCATTGCCAAGTGCCTAGGGCAGACTGGATGGACCATACAGGTCTTTATCTGCCGTCATCTACTATGTTACTCTGTTACTATGAATGAATAATGCAGCTCGCATGAAACTTTGGAAGCTATGAAACGTTAACAGCATCTCAAGAGATATTAACTGTCTTCTGGGAGCACTGACCAGGGCCGTGCCAACACGGTAAGCGCAGTAAGCACCGCAGGGGGGCGCCGCGCCGTCGCGTTGTATTTTTTTAAAAAACCTTACTCCTCCGCTCCCCTCCATCCCCGATTCCCCAGCAATTAAAATTTACCTCGCTCCGCCTCCGACGACTGCGCAACGTCAGTGAAAGCGCTGCCTGTCTGACGTCTCTCCAACAGCCTTCCCTTCGCTTGTTCGTTCCCTCTGTGTCCTGCCCTCAAGGAAATGACGTCAGAAAAAGGCGGGACACAGAGGGAACGAACAAGCGAAGGGAAGGCTGGTGGAGAGATGTCAGACAGGCAGCGCTTTCACTGACGCTGCGCAGATGTCGGAGGGAGGTAAATTTAAAAGTCTGGGGGGGGGGGCGCGCACGCCCGTGCGCCAACTGATAGTCTGCAGGGGGGGCGCCAGAGACCCTAGGTACCGCCCTGGCACTGACCTGTCTGCATGTGAGCCAGTGCTCCTAGTAATGCATTCAAAGAGGCCAGTGAACGTTTGAAAATAGCCCCTCCCCCCGCATCCACCCATTCTGTGCCCTTTTTTTTTTAAATGGAGGGTCCCCATGAATAATGCAGCTTACAAAGTTTAACACAAGCTGCTTTATTCATTCAGGCTAACAATGAGCTACCTTGCAAATTTTACAAAAGGGATTCCGGGGTTCGGGGATCCAGAGGGAGGCATCGCAATTAAAAAAAAAAAAAAAGATTGGAGGAAAGGGCTATTTGGGGACATTCGTCGACTCTTGCGAGCATAATACTGTGGCATGCAGAAAGGTAACTCTATGCAAATTCTATGCACGCAGAACTTGCGCGCCAGGTGGGGGAGCCCGTTGGACACACGCACACAGAGGTTTTGATTGAGCTTCGTCGCATTTGCCGCGCCAGAATCGCTAGCGCGGCTTTCTAAAAGGGGTCCTTAGTCCACTTTTAAAGGTAATATATAGAAATAAACAGAACAAAACAAAATAATGAGTTACTCCAAAATTCTATATGTTATTGTTTATTTAGATTTTGCTCACAACTTTTTCAGTAGTAGCTCAAGGTGAGTTACATTCAGGTATTCTGGATATTTCTCTGTCCCAGGAGGGCTCACAATCTAAGTTTTGTACCTGAGACAATGGGGGCTTAAGTGACTTGCCCAAGATCACAAGGAGCAGCAGCGGGATTTGAAGCGGCCACCTCTGGACTGCAAAACCAGTGCTCTAACCACTAGGCCACTCCTCCACTCAATTGTGCCTTAATTTCTACGTGGAAGTCGAAGTGTATTCTATAACAATGTGTGCAACTTAATTGGTTAACTACCTAATCTGCACTGTCAATGTTTTAGCGGTGGGGCGGGTCTGGGGCGGAGAGTGGGTGTGCTCTGCGCTAATTGGTTAGTGCAGCCACATTCCCGCGCACTAACCGATTAGCGCAGGTTTAGCCCGTGAGTCCCTATCGCCTACAAAATAGGCACTAATGGCCACGTGCTAATGACCACGTGCTAATGGGAAAGTTAGCGCGTGGCCATTAATACAGAAAATAGAAAAATCAGCCATTTTACTCCTGCGGAAAAATGGCCATAGCGAACGGGGGGGGGGGGGGGGGGCTGGTCTGATGTGGGGTGTGTACACAAAAGATGCACCTACTTTAATACACCACTGCCGTAGCATGTGGGGAAAATTCCACGTAAAAGTGCACCAAGGCCACTTTTTGTCGCAGCTTAGTAAAAGGACCCCTTAGATTATAAGCCCTCTGGGGCAAGGACCTACCAATACGCTAGAAGAGAGGAGGGAGAGAGGAGACATGATAGAAACGTTTAAATATCTCAAGGGCATTTATGTACAGGAAGAGAGCCTTTTTCAAATGAAGGAGAGCTCTGGAATGAGGGGGCATGTGACAAAGTTAAGAGGGAATAGGCTTAGGAGTAACCTAAGGAAGTATTATTTCACAGAAAGGGTGGTGGAGGCATGGAATGGCCTCCCAGTGGAGGTGGTGGAGTCAAGGACTGTTCCAGAATTTAAAAAGGCATGGGATAAGCATGTGACATCACTTAGGAACAGGAAGAATTAGGGGTTACAGAGGATGGGCAGACTGGATGGGTCATATGGCCTTTATCTGCCGTCATGTTTCTATGTTTCTACCTGACTTGTGTAACTGCCCTGGAATTTGACCTTGAAAAGGAGATTATTTATTTATTTATTAGGATTTATTTACTTCCTTTTTGAAGGAATTCACTCAAGGCGGTGTACAGTAAGAATAGATCAAACATGAGCAATAGACAATTACAGCAGGGGCGTAGCCAGACAGCAGATTTTGGCTGGGCCTAGGCAAGAAGTGGGTGGGCACCAAATGTTCTCTCTCCCACCCCCACACCAAAAAAATATCTCAGCTGGTGGGAAAATGCTTCTCTCCAGTCTCCACCTTGGTAGTCTGCAGCAGGCATGTGCTGAAAACTGAGCATGCGAAGGTGCTGCTATTGTGGAGAGCAGCATTTTCATTACCATGTGCTACTGTTGGATGGGCCTGAGCCCTAAGTGGTGGGCCCCGGCCCACCCAGGCCCACCTGTGGCTACGCCACTGAATTACAGCAGTAAAAATATTCAAAAATAATACAAAGTATGGCATGGTATACTATTTACAATGTCAACACAATATGTAATAGAACATTATAATTGATAGTGAAGGGTAAAGCAAAGATGTAACATACAGAAGGCTAAGAAAGTAGGAAGAGTTAGAGTAAGGTGATTGATTTAAAGAAGTTGCACATGAGGTCAGAGAAATGGTTAAATGTTATCTCAGCTAGGGTAGGAGTGGATAAACATGTCCTGCTGCAGTTAGATTAAATCTAACCAAATTGAAATTACTACTACTACTACTTATCATTTCTATGCTACAAGGCATACGCAGCACTGTACACCATACACAAAAAAGACAGTCCCTGCTCAAAGAGCTTACAATCTAGATAAGACAGGTAAACAGACAGAACAATAAGGGTAAGGGAATAAAGAGGTGAGGATAAAAGGACAGGGCAAGTGAGTAGTGGTTAGGAGTCAAAAGCAGTGGTAAAGAGGTGGGCTTTAAGTTTGGACTTGAAAACGGCCAAAGACAGGGCTAGATATAGAGGCTCGGGTAGTGGCCCTCCCTCCCAACCTGAAGCCAGAAGGAATTACAAAGAGATTTTCTTATGAGTTCCTCACATACTCTAGGCACTGGACAGAGGAGTAGTCTAATGGTAAGAGCAGGGGGCTGGGTGCCAAAAGGTTCAGCTTCAAATCCCCTGGCAGCTCCTTGTGGTCTTGGGCAAGCTACTAGTTAACACTCCATTGGCTGGGGACAGTGCTGGCAACCTGTCCCACACAGGGCCTAGCAGGGAAACAGTTACACTTGTGGCAGCCACCATGAGTCATTCACAGCTGGGCACTTGTGTGTACAGGGAGTAACAACAACAAACATGGCACAAAGACACATTTCAGGGAGAGAGTGTGTGAACAGATGGGAGCTTATGAGTAATAGAGAGGGGAAGTTAATGACCACAATTGGAAGTGTGTATGGGGGTGTCGGGGGGAGGGGTTAGAGTCAGCCCTGTTCCCTCTCCCATTTCCTTTACTTCTTGTGCTTGGTCTGATATTTTGGCTGGGTCCAGAGTTAACACAAGTGGGCACTAGGCATACAGTAGTGAAATAGTGAAGGTGTGAATTTATTTTAAAGCCTGTTTCACACAAAAACACTTTGATGACTCAGCGATGCCTTGGAGTGGAGGAGTGGCCTAGTGGTTTGATCCTGGGGAACTGAGTTTGATTCCCACTGCAGCTCCTTGTGACTCTGGGCAAGTCACTTAACCCTCCATTGCCCCTGGTACAAAATAAGTACCTGCATATATGTAAACTGCTTTGAATGTAGTTGCAAAAACCTCAGAAAGGCAGTATATCAAGTCCCATTTCCCTTTCCCCTCTGTGTCACAACAGCCACTTGTTACTTTGCTGTTTCTTGCCCTCTGGTGGCTTCTCACTGATGGCGGAAAGTCTGATAAAGTGTTTCAGGTAAGTGTAATAATTTGGCAATGCCAACTTTTTATTTAGATATTTATATGGATGAGAAAGATGAGAATCAAACGGTACAGTATAGGGGGTGAAGTGCTTCAGTGTGCGAAGGAAGAGCGGGACTTGGGGGTGATTGTGTCTGGCGACCTTAAAGCTTTCAAACAGTTAGAAAAAGTGACGGCCAAAGCCAGAAGGATGCTTGGGTGCATAAAGAGAGACATGATCAGCAGGAAAAAGGAGGTGATAGTGCCGTTGTATAAGTCTCTGGTGAGGCCTCATTTGGAGTACTGCATGCAGCTCTGGAGACCGCACCTATGGAAAGATATAAACAGGATGGAGTTGGTCCAGAGGGCGGCTACGAAATTAGTAAGCGGTCTTGAATGCAAAAATTATAGGGACAGGCTTATGAACCTCAACATGTATACGCTGGCAGAGAGGAGGGAGAGAGGAGACATGATAGAGACGTTTAAATATCTCAAGGGCATTTATGTACAGGAAGAGAGGCTTTTTCAAATGGAGAGCTCTGGAATGAGGGGGCATATAACGGTAAATCCAAATAAAGTTAAGAGGGAATAGGCTTAGGAGTAACCTAAGGAAGTACTATTTCACAGAAAGGGTGGTGGAGGCGTGGAATGGCCTCCCGGTGGAGGTGGTGGAGTCGAGGACTGTTCCAGAATTTAAAAAGGCATGGGATAAGCATGTGGGATCGCTTAGGAACAGGAAGAATTAGGGGTTACAGAGGATGGGCAGACTGGATGGGTCATATGGCCTTTATCCCACTATAAATCATAAAATTATACAACTTTGTCACTCTCTTATCAGCCATTCATCTCTCCCTGTTTCTCGCCCACCCACCCCACCCTCTTCCTGTGAGTCTGCCATTGAAATGCTTTTGTGTTTCATTTATATATTCTGATATTTGTCAACATTTGTTCATTTCTGATCTGAAGAAGCTTTGAAAGCTAATTAAAAAATGTATTGAATTAGTCCAATAAAAAAGGTATCGTCTCATTTTCTTTTTTTATCTTTTGTTTTATTTCTCTTTATTACCTTTAAAAGTGGACTAACATGGCTACCACCATAGGCGCCCGGTAGAAGAGGCTTGGGGAGGCTAAGCCTCCCCAGCTGCAAGCGTCTCTCTCTCTCTTTCATCCCCCCCGATGCACCGTTTATCCCTCGCACTCCCTCCCTGCAGTCCCTATAATTAGCGTCTCTCTCTCTCTATCTCTCTCACTCCCTCCAATGTGCTTTAGATCGCTCATCGCTGCAGGTAGCGGCACACCAACCTTATTACAGCTTGCTTCGGGGCTTCGGCCTGATGCTGATGGCATGACGTGCCCCGCCTCCTCTGACCAGCCTTCCTGCTTCCGCGAGGGCTGGACGCATCATAAGGAAGGCTGGTCAGAGGAGGCGGGGCACGTCATGCCGTCAGCGTCATGCCGAAGGCCCGTAGCAAACTGTAATAAGGTTGGTGTGTCGCTACCGGCAGCGATGGGCGATCTAAAGCACATTGGAGGGAGTGAGAGGGATAGAGAGAGACGCTAATTATAGGGACTGCAGGGAGGGAGTACGAGGGATAAATGGTGCACCGGGGGGGGGGGGGGGGGGGGGGAATGAGAACCTGTCAGTAAAGGGGGGTGGGCTCGTTTAAAGGCAGGGCTACAGAAATTATAGTGGGACTTAGAGGGAGAGACTGGAGGGGGGTGGCAGAAGAGAGCTTGCTTGCTGAATCTTTGGGGGAGAGAGAGATGAGGCCTTCAGCTCTCTCACAAAGGTTCAGCTTGAACCTTTGGGAGAGAAAGAGAGCTGAAAGTGCTGCTCTGATAGTCCTTGGTGGGGTAGGGAAGGAGGGCAGGCAGGCAGGAGGAAGAAAAAAATATGTAAGACCCTGGAGGGGGAGACAAGTTATAGATGTGGACTGGGGGGCGGAGGGGGAAAGAGAGCTTGCTGAACCTGCGGGGGAGAGCTGATATTCAGCCATGGTGGTAATATTTGATTTAAAGAGAGAAAAACTGCACAAGGAGGAAGAAAATAGGCAGAAGCTGGATCCACTGGACAGTCAAGTCTGTGGAGGACCCATCTTTTACTTACGGATGTAGGGCAAGAAATGAAGAAGAAAGGCAGAAAGTAAAGAAAGAAATGGAAAGGAAGCCCTGGAAACGGAGTTAAGAGGAAAGATAGCAGCAGAATCGGATACTGGGCCAGCATGATCAGAAAAACAAAGTCACCAGACAACAAAGGTAGAAAAGATCATTTTATTTTCATTACAGTGTCTGGAATATGTCCACTTTGAGAATTAGGTGCTCAACACTAAAAGTTTATATTTATTTACTTATTTATGGCATTTTATCCCACATTAAACATGAATTAGGGTGTTTTGTGGCTCTACATGTATCATGATATTATGATCCCTTGTTTCATATTGTTGACAGTCTGCATTTTCCGTGTGGGTGGTATATTGGTGTATTAGGTTCTGCCCAGTGTAATATTTATGGTACAGTAAGGTTCTGAGTGTGTTTTTGCACAAAGTTGTGCATAGTGTTTTGCAGATGAGCGATTGTGGTTAGTATATGCTTTGAGCAACCATTTTATTCTTTGACATATGATACATAGGTAATATCTATCTAAATTTAATAAAAGGTATTGTGACTTTTATTTTTATTTTTTTCTGTGTGTTATCAGACAATTATGGATTTAAGCTCCACCCCTAACCCCACCCCCTTTAGCCTCCCCAAACAGTTGGGCCACCGACCGCCTATGGCTACCACAGCACTTTATTCAAGATGAGGAAAGGAAAAGAGAATAAAATGAGAATGTTATAAGGCCTCTGTATCGCTCCATGGTGCAACTGCACCTTGAGTAAAATGCTGCTCCGTACCAGCTCCAAGCCTGCTCAGTGTGGTTTAACTGGACAGGGGCCTCGCCTGCCAACTTAACTGACTACTGACTTTCTAATCTCTAAAGGTGTTGTCCATCCAGTACCACTGGAGACAAAATCCATCTGACGGGATGACGTTTCCCTGTGTTTCAGTTCTCATCCCCACTTCAGTCACTGACTCTGTGTGCAGTCCAGGGGCTTAGCCAGACCTTGAGGAGAGAGGGGGCCAGAGCCCAAAGTGTGTGTGTGGGGGGGGGGGGGGGACATTTTGGTCTGCTGCTTCACTGAAATAAACACTTGATCTCTGATTTCACGTCGCTTCTTTTATTATTTGTTATGTTAAAGCTCAATGCTTCGTATTCGTATTCGGCCGAATAATATTTTTCATTATTTGTATTCAGCCAAATAGTAAAATATACTATTCAGTACAGCCAGGGGTGTGCTGGTAAATTGTTAACAGGGGGCTCTCTCTCGCCAGCAAAAGAGAATTCAGGAGGGGCCCAAGCCCACATTTTGGGATCCATTTGTTAAAGTAGCCATGGAGAACCGGCTCCCAAAATTCTTAAAAACTTAACAAACGGCTCTCGAGAGCCTGCTCCAGCACACCACTGACAGCTCTAGTATTTGTATTTCTGGACATTGAGGAGAAGAATAGGGAGTAAAGGTGGGGTTACCATATGTCTGGTTTTACCCGGACACGTCCTCTTTTTGAGGACATGGCCGGGCAACCGGGTGGATTTTGCCAGCCTGCCTGTTTGTCCGGATTTCTGGACAAACGGGTGGGCTGGCTGCTGGATGGGTGGGCCCTAGCGGTGTCCTATCCTCCCCTCCCCTTACTATACTGCCCTGGTGACCTCTTTGGGGCAGGAAAGAGCCCCCTCTTCTTTCCTGCCCGGAGCGCTGCCCTGCATTCTATTCCCCTTGCAATGCTGCTGAGTGCTGACGGTCCTGGCACCGATTCAAAATGGCAGAAGTCTCGCGAGGCCACTTCAACTCTCGGCAGTCATTTTGAATCGGCTCTGGGACCATCAGCACTCAGCTCTTTCCTGCTCTGAAGAGGTCACTAGACTACCAGGGCAGTAGAATAAGGTAAGGGGAGGCTAGGACACCCCTAGGGGGGTGTGACGGGGGGGGGGGGGGTGTAAGGGGGTGGGGTGATTTGTGACAGGGGGCAAGGTGGGGTGTGACGGGAGTGTGGTGGGGACAGGGCATGTGTCCTCTTTTTGGGGGTCCAAATATGGTAACCCTAAGTAAGGGCAACAGAAGGCAGGATGCATGTCTTTGAAATAATCTAGCCAGAGTTTTGTACATGTAAAGCAGGATTGTCTAAACAGTGGTGTAGTTTTGGGGAGGGCTTAAGTCCAAAAC
Organism: Microcaecilia unicolor; assembly: GCF_901765095.1. NCBI lineage: Eukaryota > Metazoa > Chordata > Amphibia > Gymnophiona > Siphonopidae > Microcaecilia > Microcaecilia unicolor. The sequence goes on from NC_044033.1 coordinate 214,212,763, forward strand.
GGGTGGGCACAAAATTTGGCCCTGCCCCCGCTCTCTGCCCCCTCCTTGCTCTCTATGTCTCCCCCCTAAGCTGGCGGGCATCCCCACTAGCAGAAGAGGCATCTTTCTCCCGTGGCCAGAAAGTCCCCTACGTTTGCAGTCAGTGGCACTTTCCATGGGCTGCCACCACCACTGTTCCCTTTAAGCTTAGCATGAGTCCTCCAACTGCATTGCTACCAGTAGGGGGCGGTGCCATAAGAAATGCTGAGCTCCATAGCATAAAAACACAGCAGAGAAGACAAATACACAAGATCATTGTTGCCAGTAATCCTCTATTGCACTTCTAGAAGACTTGACAAGGGCTCTGTTTGGGCTATGACACCTGCATCTGGAGTCTCTGGAGTCTTGAAAATTGAGAGATCAGGCTGGTATTCAATACTCAAACAGCAAGAATCAATGCTCAAAATCTACAAACTAGAAGAAGAACGCTATGATGGTGGGCAGCAAAGAATTGCAGGTGTATTTTTTTAGATTTTGAGCCTTGATCCTTGCTGTTTGAGTATTGAATTCCAGTCTGAACTCTCGATTTTCAAGACTCCAGGGACTCCAGATGCAGGCGTCATAGCCGAAACACGGCTCGTGTCAAGTCTTCTAGAAGCGCAATAGAGGATTACTGGCACCAGTTATCTTGTGTGTTAAACTTCTCCATTGCGTTTTTATGTTATAGACCCCAGCATTTCATGTTGCAGTAGGAATTTTTCTCTTGGTTCCTGCTATCAACTGGTGCTTACATCTCCACTGTTGTCCAAAGCCCTTCAGTCTATCACATCCTCCTGCTGCAGCCCACTGCTTCAAGGGCTGCTGTGGCTCATTATTGACCCCATCTTTATCTTCAAAAAGGCGGTAAATAAATCCTAATAAATAAATAAATATAAATAAATAAATAAATAAATGTGGTCACAATAGAAGCCATGAACCCGCTCACGTCACCCACACGATGTCACGGACTCTGTCTTCCCATTTCTCCTCATCAGTGTAGGGAGAGAGAGATTTGCAGAAAGGATCAGGTGATAATTCAAAGAAAGGTCTGTAATAAGTCTTCTGATTCTGGCTTAGTCCCATTGAGAGGTCCTGGGTCCCTTTCCTGAGGCAGCGAGGTAACAAAATAATACCAAGAAACAGGTGTTTGTATGGAAAAGGATGTTTTATCTAGAAGGTAAGCTTGTTTCAAATGTACATCACTTGACATAGAGTATTTCAGTGTAGCCATTCCTGGCTGGTTAAATGGTTTGAATATCGGAGGGGGAAGGGGGGGACAACTGTGTTTATCATTTGTTTTAGTGATTGACAGATACAGTTATCGATGTACGAACACTAGTTGATCTAAAATGACTCCAACTTTAATTTAATTTTATACACATATTCCATTGATTCAACATATTCAACAGATTACATAGTAAAGTATGAAAACCAATACATCACCCAAATGATATTCAAAGATAACATCATAACAGTAAAATAACTCGGGAGGAAAACTACAAGAGACAAAACAAACATAGTAACATAAGAGAAGGACATAGGCAAATCTGGTAGAATTACAATCATTTTTGCCTTCTTTGTCCTCTTTATTTTGCCTATTTTAGTTTTGTATACAGTCAGGGGTGGCCCAAGGCAATCTGCCGCCCGAGGAAGGGATAAGATACTGTCCCTGCCCACACCTGTGCCCGGCCTGGTATCTCCCCCTTCCCTCTTCGACCCTCTTCCCTGCATTTACCTTATTTTTTCTTTTCCAAAAGCCAGCGACAATTCTCATAGGCTGCCCTGCCATGCTGCTGCCGGCACCGGCCTCTTCGCTCTACTACGTCCCGCCTCTGAGGAAACAGGAAGTTATGTCAAGAGGTGGGCCGCAGTAGGGAGAAGAGGCCAGTGCCGGTGGCAGGGCAGCCTATGGGAATTGCTGCTGCTGCAACTGCCATCTTTTGGAAAAGAAAAAAATAAAGTAAATGTAGGGAAGAGGGTTGAGAAGAGAAGGGGAGAGTGCTGCCTCAGTTGGCCTAATGGTGGGACCACCACTGTATACAGTCCCTGATAATCAAACAAGTATCCAGATAACTTGGGAAATTGTTGGATGTAGCTCACACCTTTTTCAGTAGCAGCTCGAGGTGAGTTGCATTCAGGTACAATCAAGGAACAGGAGACGATGTGATGTCACACAGCTGAAGCCAGTCCACCCAAGGAGGTTTTCATTATCCCTAATGTAGCCAGTGCCATCTTGGTACACCCAAAACAATCTAGTTAACAATCTAGTTAAGCCTACTGGCTTCAGGCCAGGTAATGGGCCAAACACGCTTCTGCCGTCTCCTGTTCATCAAACCTCCTTGGGTACAATACACTAGATATTTTCCTGTCACTGGAGGGCTTCCAGTCTCTGCCCCTCATTTTCATTGCGTGCCCAATTTTACACTTAAGGGTAGATTCAGCAAATGATGCTGAAGGTTAGATATCGGGATAATGCGCCCTAACACCCTAATTCTATAAAAGTTGCCAAAAATTGCAAATGCAAATTTGAGCGTCTGCGCAATTTGCCTGCACAATTTAATTGAATAATGAGCTAATTAGTGCCAATAATTGAATTTTAAAAAAGCAATTATTGGCACTAATTAGATTTAATTAGAATTTACGCGGTTACATTTAGGCACGGGATCTTCTTCTGAAATTTATGCACAAAGGGGGCGTGGAAATGGGAGGGTCATGGGTGGAACGGGGGCATTCCTAAAATTAACACGTTGTTAAAGAATAACGGGGATACGCACCTTATTTAGGCACGTATATTTCCACGTTTCAGTTGGTGTAAATGGCCTCGCCTAAAGTAAGGCATGATTCCCAGGCATAAGCGCTATTCTGTAAACCGCGCCTAGCCCTTTTTTGACGCAAATTGTTTTGGCGCCATATATAGAATCTAGCTCTAAGTGGGAATTCTATAAAGGCATTTCCGAGCGGAACTGCCGTTATTGAATACTAGCCCGGTCAGCAGTTTCAAGTAAGTGCTCAACAGGTGTGAGTGCTCACAGGCATGTAACTCCTAGCATTCTATCAGTTGTGCATCTAACTCCTAGGCACGCCCCTGACCTGCCCATGCCCCTCGCACATCCACTTCCCCTAGGAGTTGTGTGTTATACAGTTTATGTACACTGCTTCCAGAATAGCAACTAGGGGCATTAGCTTGCACAACCCCTAATTGCTACCAATCAACTTGGATTAAAGCCAATAATTGGCTGTTAACTCCAATTATTAAATTAGGTTGTGCATACAACTATCCTTATTCTATGACTTGTGTATGAAAATTTGTGCGACGAGAGACAACCCTCAGTTCATAGGCTCTTGGGTGTTTAATGTTAGAAATAGCATTGAAAGATGCGCAGAATGGGTGAGAGTGGTTATGGGGGATGGGCTCTCGAAAATATCCACCATAAATTGTTTTTCAGGGATGGGGAAGTGGAGAGGCTTGCAACTCTGAGATCAGGAAGAGGAAGCTTCAACGTGTGTCTTGACATGACTGAATTACCAGAGATTGGCTGCCCTACAAGTTTTCCGCTTAAGACGGGTAGAGATTTTCAGTAGCATTTGAAAGCAACATTGAAAATCCATAAGTATTATTTATTTGGATGTAACTCACACCTTTTTCAGTAGTCATGGATTTGATATACTGCTTTTCTGTAGGTACATCTCTAGTTTACATATATTATATGCAGGTACTTTCTCTGTCCCTTGTGAGCTCACACTCTAAGTTTGTACCTGAGGCAATGGAGGGTTAAGTGACTTGCCCAAGATCACAAGGAGCAGCAGTGGGATTTGAACCAGCCACCTCTGGATTGCAAGCATGGGGTTCTAACCACTAGTAGCAACATTCCAGAATCTCAAATAGTAGCAACATTCTATGTTCCACTGCACTAACCACTAGGCTACTCCTCCACTAGCAACTTTCCATGTAGAATCCTGCCCTTGCAGATCAGCAACGCGGCCGCACAGGCTTCTGTTTCTGTGAGTCTGACGTCCTGCACGTATGTGCAGGACGTCAGACTCACAGAAACAGAAGCCTGCGCGGCCGCGTTGCTGATCTGCAAGGGCAGGCTTCTACATGGAATGTTGCTAGTGGAATAGCAACATTCCATTTAGAATCTCAAACAGTAGCAACAGAATCTCAAACTGTTATTTATTGATTTAGATTTTGCTCACACCTTTTTCAGTAGTAGCTCAAGGTGAGTTACATTCACGTACGCTGGCTATTTCTCTGTCCCAGGAGGACTCACAATCTAAGTTTGTACCTGAAGCAATGGAGGGTTAAGTGACTTGCCCAAGATCACAAGGAGCAGCAGTGGGATTTGAACCGGCCACCTCTGGATTTCAAGACAGGTGCTCTAACCACTCCACTTGTTCTACATGGAATGTTGCTACTCTTTGAGATTCTGCATGGAATCTTGTCACTCTTTAGGATTCCAGAATTGTTGCTGATCTGCAAGCGCAGGCTTCTGTTTCTGTGAGTCTGACGTCCTGCACATATGTGCAGGACGTCAGACTCACAGAAACAGAAGCCTGTGCAGCTGTGTTGCCAGGTACACTGGATATTTCCTCTGTCCCAGGAGGGCTCACAATCTAAGTTTGTACCTGAGGCAATGGAGAGTTAAGTGACTTGCCCAAGATCACAAGGAGCAGCAGTGGGATTTGAACCAGCCACCTCTGGATTGCAAGCGGTTTACATAGTATATACAGTTACTTATTTGTACCTGGGGCAATGAAGGGTTAAGTGACTTGCCCAGAGTCACAAGGAACTACAGTGGGACCTGAACCCAGTTCCCCAGGTTCTCAGCCAAATACACTAACCATTAGCAACATGTAGAATCTCAAACAGAAGCAACATTCCATGAACAGAAAAAGGCAAGGACAAATCAAACTTGGGTATACATATAAAGTATCACATGCCATATAATACCATATAAATGAGTTTATCTTGTTGGGCAGACTGGATGGACTGTACAGGTCTTTATCTGCCGTCATTTACTATGTTAAGAATCTCAAACAGGGAAAGGGGAATGGGATTTGATATACTTCCTATTTGTGGTTTTTACAACTACATTCAAAGCAGTTTACATAGTATATACAGGTACTTATTTGTACCTTGGGCAGTGGAGGGTTAAGTGACTTGCTCAGAGTCACAAGGAGCTGCAGTGAGAATCGAACCCAGTTCCAAGTCCGCTGCACTAACCATTAAGCTACTCCTCCACTCTTAAGGTGAGATACATTCACGTGGACTAGATATTTCTCAATCCCTGGAGGGATTACAATAAGTTTGTACCCAGGGCTGTAGCAAGGTAGAGCGGCCAGTATGGCCACACAGGATGCAAGGAAGATGAGGGCACCAAACTTGCACCCTGCCCATTGCCTCCCCTGTATGACCAACATCTTTCATTGAATTCCTTAAGCACCCCTCCAGATGCACCCCACCTCATCTGTAGGCCCCCACTCCCCCCGGGCCTATCTGACAGATGCCCTAGTGATCTAGAGTAAGGCAGGCAGCAGTGTTTCCCAGTTGGTGTTGCCCATTACTGCCCTCTAGAAATAGTCTTGTGAAACTACCGCTAGCCTGGGCACGGGCAGAAGTGACTGGAGATTGCTGCTGCTCGCCCTACCCTAGACCATCTGGGCATCCATCAGGTAGGCCTGGGGTGCTATGAAGAGGTGAGGGGTCCTGTGGAAGAGGGTGGGTGCGCTTGGGGGAATTCTTATATGGAGAGAGATTGTGGGAGAGGGACGGATGCTCTGGGGGAAGGGGTTTTGGGGTGTGGGGGCAGTGAATGAATCACACAGGACACATTTGTAGCTTGCTATGTCTCCGTTTCCTCCTGAGGCAATAGAGGGTTAAGCAGGGCAGGAATAACTCCACCACCACCATCACCACCATTGCAATATAAACAATAATCACATTTTAAAATTTGTACAAACAGGGCCCTGCCCTGCCTGACAGACTCCCCCTGCTGACCGGAGGACAACAGACACACACAGAAGATGGAGAAAACAGCCAGATCTCTGTAGGCAGTGGCAGCTCTGGTACCTCCTCCTTCCTCCACTCTGTACCAGCAGATGAATCATCAAAGCATCACTGAATGAGTCATTGAATTACACTTCTGAGAGGGCACATCTTAAACTTTCAAGCTGTAGACACATGCCCGGATTGCCTATATCTGGATCCTGCCCGGGGTTAAGAGACTTGCCCAACATCACAAGGAGCAGCAGTGGAATTGGAACTGGACTTCCCTGGATGTCGGCCTGGTGCCCTAACCACCAGGCTACTCCCCCCAGCTGGTTCAATTCAGTTTTTTTTTTTTTGCATCATATTTCATCCCCCCACCCCCATCCTCTGACCCAGAACCCTATTGTAGAAATCTAGAACGTGACCATCTTAACCTTCACACTACACTGTGGGATGTTCCTCATGCCTATATCTTGTTATACTAACAGCAAGCGGACCAGTACCCCCAGTCCGGAGAGCAGGGAAAGCGTCAGGTGTGGGCTGGAGTTGCACAGGTTGCCGTAACAGCATGTCGTGTTGTAGTTTATAAACTTTGTTGGACTCTGTTCTTGCAGGGTCCGGTTGCATTCACTGTTTAGGATACAGCCTGTCATGCTATAAACCATGTTGGTGCCTGAAAGAGAGAGAGAGAGGTGGTGAAAAAGAAACCCAGAAGAGAATCAGAATGTCGTTTTGTGTTTCATTTAAACGTTTTCATTACGCACTACACCCACAAGAGAGCTAGGCAGCTTACAATTTAAAAACACAATTCAGTAAAATGCAAACAATTAGAAACTTCAAGAACCTACCCTGAACACAATCACCCACAGCTCTCAGCTTAATATGATGTACCGCGGGATACACGCAGGTGCCCTGCAGTAACTGCCAAATTAGCATACGCTAATCCGGGCACTAATGCATTTTTGGTCTTTTTTTTTTTTTGCAGGGGGTGTGTCAGGGGATGGAAAAATGAGCGTATCACATCTCCGCACGCTAACTAGTTAGCGCAGGATTACCTCATGATTCTTTACCGTCTGCAAAGTGGGTGGCGCTATATGGTCATGTGGTACTTTTTTTTTTTTTAATGAAAAAAAGTCCAAAGAGAAACTGGAAGGTCAGATACAATTGTACTTAAAACTCAATCTGGGTTCATCTCACGCCTTTTTGAATTCTGTCACTCTTTTTATCTCTACCACCTCTCTCGGAAGGACATTCCAGGCATTGACCACCCTCTCCATGAAAAAGAATTTCTTGATATTACTCCTACGTCTACCAGCCTGCAACCTCAATTCATGTCCTCTAGTTTTACCATTTCCCCTTCTCTAGAAGAGATTTGTTCCTATATTAATACCTTTCAAGTATTTAAATGTCTATATCATATCTGTATCAAGCTGCAAAGGACTCAAATACAAATCAACTTATGCATCCAGCTTCTCCTACATAAGCACACAACTATGGAAGGCATTACCTAACGCCGTGAAAACAACGTATGACCACCTAAACTTCCGGAAATTACTAAAAACCAACCTGTTCCAAAAGGCATACCCCACCAACCCAACTTAAATGCTTGAACAACTGCAACACAACGAAGCCAAAGCTAGTACTGGACATAAATTAACTCTTCCCCTTTACGATTCCCTAATGCGTCTGTCACACATGAACTTTATTCTACCACTACATCACTTTGTATTTGTTCATACCGGAATTGGCGATCGCCTTTACGGTACCATGTAAGCCACATTGGGTAGGAAAATGTGGGATACAAATGTAACAAATAAGAGTGTCATTCACAGTGCCTTGAAAAGCCGCCCTGTACATACCTTGGCTGGCGGTGGTCCCCAACCCCCGCCAGCTGAAGCCTTCATCCAGCGCTGGTCTCTGGCACCACCACATTGCCTACCCTGCTCTTTGCTCTCTCTCCCCCTCACATCTGGCATGCTCGTTTAAATGAAATTGAGCGTGCGCACATGCTCAGTTTTACTAAAACAAGCGTGTCGGACCGTGAGGGGAAGAGAAAGCAGAGCAGGTAATGCGGCGGCACAGGAGACCAGTGCTGGACGAAGGCTTCAGCTGGCGGGGGTTGGGGACCCCCACCAGCCAAACCAGGGGCCCAGAGCAAATTTGGGGGGCCCAGACCCCCGTGGCCCCCCTGTAGCTACGCCACTCCGTCAGTGGCGTACCAAGGGGGGCGGTGGGTACGGTCCGCCCCGGGTACATGCCGCTGAGGTGGTGCCGTGCGTCTGTCGGCAACGCTCGTTCCCTGCTCTCTCTGCCCCGGAACAGCTTTCTTCCTGTTCCGGGGCAGAGGGAGCAGGGAATGAGTGAAGCCGACAGGCACGCGGCACCTCTCCAGCAGGTAAAAATGCACCCGGGGGGGGGGGGGGGGTCGTTTCGCTGGGGGTGGAGGGGTCGCGCTGCACCCGGGGGGGGGGGGGGGGGGGCGCATCGGCGATCCACCCCGGGTGTCAGCCACTCTAGGAACGCCACTGCACTGAGTTCAAAGAGACGCTGTTTGAATTAAGCTGCGGCTTTGCTTATTTTTACCTCTGATCATCCTCAGAGCGGTACAATTGTATCTGACACCTGAGGCTGTGTAAGGGCTCTTCTGGTGCCTAGTAAAGAACACTTTTGGCCACAACCCCCGTTGGAAGTTCTTGTGTTATCCTCTAGGTCTTGAGTTTCCTTCAAATTTTTTTTAATGGCTACACGCATGACAAACAATCAAACGAGCCGGAAACACAAATACAGAAAAATCACAATTTGTTAGTGTGTTTCCAAAAAGACTAACTACGACCCACTCTGACTGCACACAAACCAGTGTCCGGCAAGTTTACACAAAAAGTGAGAAAAAAAAAGACCTCAGTAGTCAAACCCATGCTCCAGTCCTTACAAACGCATAGAGCTAGGGAATACAACCATCACAGGTAAAAAAACCAAAACAAAACAACAACAAAAAAACACTCCACAAAAATGCAAAAACAGGCAGAGTGAAATGCTGTAGTCATCTAAACAGGAAAAAAACAAAGGACTGCAGGCAAAAATACTTCATTCCTACAGTTAATTTATCAAATCGTATCTTATCTTCGTGTCACCAGAATTCCAACAATCGTTTCGCTGTGGCCCATCAGTCTGCACCTGACAGGGATTCCCTGTCACGCATAGTTGCCTGCATCAGGGGAAATATTCCTGTTCCAAGGTCTCTACTACAGCACTTCTGCCTGGTTTTGCATTTTTGTGGAGTTTTGTTTTGTTTTTTTTGACCTGTGATGGTTGTATTCCCTCAGTCAACATTAGTGTACGGCCATTAATACACGAAAATACAAAAAGGCTGTTTTTAAGGCCTGCAGTAACAATGACCCCCAGGGCCTCTTTTACAAAACCTCGCTACCGATTCCCTGTGCTGCAAATGACAGGAAGCCCATTCAATTCCTATGGGTTTCCTCTCATTTGCCGCGAGGGAATCGCTAGCGTGGCTTTGTAAAAGAAGCCCTTAGTGAGTGGGAAATGCTTAAGGCCACTTTTTACCACAAAGTAGTGTTTTCAGAGCACAATGACCTTGAAGAAATATACGACCTTAAAGAAGTGATGAAATAGAAGGCCTGCTTTATAACTGCCCTCCCCCCCTCCCCACAATTTATAGAATTTCCCTTTGGGGCACTTTTACTAAGCTGCGGTAAATGGGGCCCTGTGCTAGTGGTGGGAGCCATTTCTGTCATGCGCTGATGCCCTTTTTACCGCAGCGGGTAAAAAGGCCAAAAAAATAAATGGCCATGTGAAAGATTCCACTTACTGCGTGGCCATGCGGGGGGGGGGGGGGGGGGGGGGGGGGGGGAGGGGAGGGGGAGAGCCTATACTGAATCTTCCTTACTTCCTTTAATACACTTTTTAAAACATCTTTTAACAATTTCTACATGTCTCAGAGTGTCTACTGAGTTGGTTACTAATCTTGTTTGTGGAATATAAGGCAGAACACTAAAGCCTTTCTGCTTGTACAGGCTTTGGCTTAATTTTGTGGTTTCTCTTTTGTTATTTTCTTTATTTTTGGATATTTCTTTGTTTGTTTCATGTGATTGTTAATGATCATTTATTGTGATCTGATTTATTGTGATTATATGTTTCTTGAAATTGTATAATAAATAAAATTGACTTTGCCTCTAACTCATACCAAACCAGCCCTCTGTGGGCACATTCTACGTGTTACCCCAAATCCACAAACCTGGAAACCCTGGCAGACCAATCATATCGGGTATTGGCACACTCACGGAGGAAATATCTGGACTTATAGAGGGGTTCTGAAACCTCTTGTGCACAAGACAAACAGCTTCATTCAAGACAACACAGACTTTCTGAATAAATTGAAAAATATCAAGCAATTACCACCGGGTACCCTTCTGCTCACAATGGATGTAGAATCACTATACAGCAACATTCCCCATACAGATAAACTTCCCGAGCCTGTACGTCTAGCCCCGTCTTTGGCCGTTTTCAAGTCCAGGCTAAAAGCCTACCTCTTTGACACTGCTTTTTGACTCCTAGCCTCTACTCACTTGCCCTGTACCCCACCTCTTTAATTCCCTTACCTCTTAGTTGTTCTGTCTGTTTACCTGTCTTATTTAGATTGTGAGCTCTTTGAGCAGGGACTGTCTTTTTGTGTATGGTGTACAGCGCTGCGTATGCCTTGTAGCGCTATAGAAGTGATAAGTAGTAGTAGTAGGATGGCATAGCTGCATGTGAAAAACTCCTAAAAACATCCGCGCTGGACCATCAATACTCACCAGAAACTATTACAAAATTAATCAAATTTATTCTAACTCACAATTATTTCCGCTTCAACAATGATATCTACCTACAAATCATGGGCACTGCGATGGCCACCAGGGCATCACCCCAGTATGCCAACCTCTTCATGGCTGAACTGGAAGAGACATTTCTGAATACATACCAGACCAAACCCCTAAAATACTACCGGTATATTGATGACATTTTTATGATTTGGACTGAGGGGGAAGAAACTGTAAAACAATTTTACAGTTCTTTTAATACATACTGTACCATCCTACAATCAGATTCAAAATTGACTACTCCCCAGAAAAAGTCAATTTTTTGGACACCACAGTTTAAATCGGCAATGGCTACATACAAACATCCATATATAGGAAACCCACATACAAATGCAGCTACCTCCACAACTCCAGCTTCCACCCTTCACATGCGAAAAAAATCCATTATCCACAGCCAAGCCACAAGATAACACCGTATCTGCTCTGACCCAGGGGACAGAGACAGGCACCTCAAAATCCTGACTGCATCCTTCGAACAGAAAGGATACAACCTCAAAATAATCTCCAAGAATGTTGCTTCCTCCCTCAAAACACCCAGGGAAAATCTGCTACAGTACAAAGAAAAGAAAGCTTATAATGACATACAACCCAGAACTGGAAAAACTGAGGAAAATCATAAGAGATCTGCAGCCACTACTCCAGCAGGATGAATTACTGAAAGAGATATTCCCATCCCCACCAGTGTGGCCTTCCCACAGCCACCCAATTTAAAACACAAGCTACTGAGAAGCAAGCTCTCAACAGAGACCCAAAAAGAAGAGAATGGCACACATCCTTGCAATATATCCAGCTGCAAACTGTGCCAAAACATTTCACAGGACCCCAGATCATTGACAAAGGAAAAATATTCAACATAAAGGACTCCTTCACATGCTCATCTTTCAATGTAGTATATGTCATCCTGGGTAAAAAATGTGATGACAGGTGCTATATTGGAGAAACAAGCCAAATGCTAAAGAAGAGATTTAATTTACATAGACATCATATGAAAAATGCCAGTGCCAATCAGGATGTTACCTCTGTGGGACAGCACTTCACAAACCCAGAACACTGTACTAATGATTTTATATTGAGAATACTTAAAGGAAACTTTAAAACAATACAGGAACGCAAGACCTTTCAAATCAAAATGATTAAATATTTTGACACCCACCAGACAGGACTTAACAAAGATCTGGGTTTTCTAGCCCATTATAAACCATGAAATGTCACTGCTTTGTCACCCTCTGATCACCATGCATATCTCCCTGTCCCCCACCCTCTCAGTCATAAGTCACAAGTATTGCCATACTGGGAAAGACCAAAGGTCCATCAAGCCCAGAATCCTGTTTCCAACAGTGGCCAATCCAGCTCACAAATACCTGGCAAGATCCCAAAAAAGTACAAAACATTTTATACTGCTTATCCCAGAAATAGTGGATTTTCCCTAAATCCATTTAATAATGGTCTATGGGCTGGTCCTTTAGAAAGCCGTCCAAACCTTTTTTAAACTCCGCTACGCTAACCGCCTTTACTGCATTCTCTGGCAACAAATTCCAGAGTTTAATCACACGTTGAGTGAAGAAACATTTTCTCTGATTCGTTTTAAATTTACTACACTGTAGCTTCATTGCATACCCCCTAGTCCTAGTTTTTTGGAAAGTGTAAACAGACGCTTCACATCTACCTGTTCAACTCCACTCATTATTTTATAGACCTCTATCATATCTCCCCTCAGCCGCCTTTTCTCCAAGCTGAAGAGCCCTAGCCACTTTAGCCTTTCCTCATAGGGAAGTCATCCCATCTCCTTAATAATTTTCATCGCCCTTCTCTGCACCTTTTCTAATTCCACTATATCTTTTTTGAGATGCGGCGACCAGAATTGAACACAATATTCGAGGTGAGGTCTCACCATGAAGCGATACAAAGGCATTATAACATCCTCATTTTTGTTTTCCATTCCTTTCCTAATAATACCTTTCTATTTGCTTTCTTAGCCGCAGCAGCACACTGAGCAGAAGGTTTCAACATATCATCTACAACCACACCTAGATCCCTTTCTTGGTCGGTGACTCCTAACGTGGAACCTTGCATGACGTAGCTATAATTTGTGTTCCTCTTTCCCACATGCATCAGTTTGCACTTGCTCACATTAAACGTCATCTGCCATTTAGATGCCCAGTCTCCCAGTCTCTTAAGGTCCTCTCGTAATTTTTCATAATCCTCCTGCGATTTAATGACTTTGAATAACTTTGTGTCATCAGCAAATTTAGTTACCTCACTAGTTACTCCCATCTCTAGGTCATTTATAAATATGTTAAAAAGCAACGGTTCCAGCACAGACCCCTGGGGAACCCCACTAACTACCCTTCTCCATTGAGAATAATGACCATTTAACCCTACTCTCTGTTTTCTATCTTTTAACCAGTTTTTAATCCACAATAGAACACTACCTCCTATCCCATGACTCTCCAATTTCCTCTGGAGTCTTTCATGAGGTACTTTGTCAAACGCCTTCTGAAAATCCAGATATACAATATCAACTTGCTCCCCTTTATCCACATGTTTGTACACCCTTTCAAAGAAATGTAGTAGATTGGTGAGGCAAGATTTCCCTTCAATAAATCCATGTTGACTTTGTCTCATTAATCCATGCTTTTGAATATGCTCTGTAATTTTGTTCTTAATAATAGTCTCTACCATTTTGCCCGGCACCGACGTCAGACTCACCGGTCTATAATTTCCTGGATCTCCTCTGGAACCTTTTTTAAAAATCGGTGTTACATTGGCCACCCTCCAATCTTCCGGTACCATGCTCTCAGCCCTCTCTGTTTCTCACCTAGCCCACCCCTCCCTCATTCTTTCAGACTGTCACTGAAATACTTTGATGTTTCACTTATATATGCTGTTACTTATCAAAATGTGCTTATTTCTGACCTGACGAAGAAGGGCTACCTTCAAAAGCTAATAAAAAAATGTATTTAGTTAGTCCAATTAAAAAGGTATCATCTTATTTTCTTTTCTATGTTTTATTTTATTCTATTTCTGTTGACTGGCTTTAGAAGTGGACTAACACGGCTACCACATCTCTCTAACCAGGAAACTGGCATATAAATAGTTTTGAATAAATAAATATATTATACTGCAGAGTGGCAATGGGGTGGAAAGCTGCAGATGTGTTAACTAGGGAAGCTAATCTTTTTAAATGACTGGGTAGTTCCTGCCAAAGGAATTCTAGTATTCATCTCTCCAGCTAAGTGTTTGTGGTAGCACAGAACATAATTTCTGTTTAAGATGTTCTTTTTTCAGAGCACAATCTAATGGGAAGATGGGTGGACTCAATTTACATCTAGTTTTTGTTTCACATAACTGAATAGATGAGTAGTAAGAAGGATGATCTGTGTAGCTGTCCCCCTCCTACAGCCTTGTTATATGTGTGCCTTGTATATACATACCTATAGAGACTTTGGTGGTACCACAGAAATTATCACTCCTGAGGCAACTGATCACAGGACTGATGGTATGCATGCAATAAGAGTTGAATCTGAATTTGCATTGGTAACAGTCAAGGTTCTGAGATTGTGTTTGACCTGCAAAGAAAAATAAAACATGTCAAGAGGCACACAAATCTATCAGTGAATAGGAGAAAAAGAAAAGCATGTAAAGTTTCAGCCTTCCTCCACCAGCTCTGATGAGTGTGACAGTGTCAGAACACAGATTAAACTTTACAATCCATTTCCCCTCAGCAGTATCTGAGAGAACAAGTACACCAATAAAAAGGAGAAGATACAACACACATGTTTCAGTGGCAGAAAAGAGGGCAGTAAGGAGGGTGAAATGACAGGTCCTTAAATCATATTAGTCACTGGGTCTCTTAATACATGGTCACTCAGCTGGAAATTTTATAAGGAGCCATGCAGATTTAGAAGGTATATATGCACATAAATGCCAAATATTCTAGTCATTTATTTGCATATATGAACACACATATATATGTAAATAATGGGGTTAATATTAAAAAAGGGTTTAACCAGGTGTCATGAAATGTCTAACACCTACCTGGGAGTTAACCCTACGGCCTCTTAAAGGGTCTGTCCTAGCACTGCTCAGGCCTGCCTGCACCTGGGCATGTGCTCTACACTGGCATACCCTTCCCCCCACCGCACTAGGTTATGCTTGCCTCTGGGCGAGTCTCCTACCCGCAACTTACAGTAATTCCCCGTTGGTTTCTAAGGACACTAGGGCCACACTTCTAGGGGTCCCACAGTTCCTAGAAAGCACCCACAGACCAAGTACACAAACACCAGGATTCTTAGTCAGTCCAGGACAACAGAGCTAATAAACTATTTATGGTTTATTATCAGAAAAATAGAACAGTGTATGGTGAAGAAATTGGTGGAAATAGCGAACAATAACAGGTACATTAAACAGGAATCAACCTAAAAATAACTAAACACTTATTTACTACCTGAGTAGTTCCTGGAGAGTTCAGGAAAAATATAACTGCTCACAGGTTTGAACAGGGCCTCAGTAAAGAGATCTTTTCTCTCTCTACTCCCTATCTGAGACTGAGCATTTTCAGCAACTTTTGGCTGTTTTTTAAACTGCAGACAATAATTAACAGTGAGAGGTTTGTGGCCAGTGGCACAGCAGGATACTTTCCCTCAGGATTTAAACTGGAAAGAAACTGTCATGTCTGCAACAGCTTTAAAAGCAGGAAACAGACACCACCTGCTGGCCAAACAAGAGAAACGCACATCATAAAAATTATTATTATTATTATGTGTAGCATTTGTATCCCACATTTTCCCACCGATTTGCAGGCTCAATGTGGCTTACATTTGCCGTAATGGTGGTTGCCATTTCCGGGTAGCAGAGTACAAAAGTCATTGCATTAAGGTGCATACATACATGGTGAAGAAGAATACATTGTGATAGTGCATATTGATTCCTGCGTGATAGATAGGATTGTAACATATATTAGGTCATTGACTGTAGAGAAATCATATTCAACATAAGGGTTAAAGTGAAAGAGGTTAGTCAGTCAAGTGATAAGAGTTCGATTTTTCTAGTTCATGTGTAGTCTCATTATTTAGTATTGAGGATAAATATTATTGGCGTGCCTTCTTGAATAGATCAGTTTTCAGTAGCCTTCGGAAGATAGTTAAATCTTGCGTTGTTTTTATGGCCTTTGGTAATGCGTTCCATAGTTGCGTGCAAATGTAGGAGAAACTGGTTGCGTATGTGGATTTATATTTTAATCCTTTGCAGTTGGGGTAGTGCATATAATTTACAAGCAGGACAATCCCCTGTTTCGCCACACCAGGCAAGAGAGGCTTCTGCCCGGTTAAACCCCGCTGAGCTAGCCGGCTGGTAATATTCAGCGGTACTTAACCAGGCAGTGAATATCTCTGCTAACTGGCCATCCCCTAACCCTAACTGGCTAGATTAGGGGCAGTCCAGAGGCAGAGCTTGGGCGGAGCTATTACTTAGCCAGATAGCAGTGATATTCAATCCACTAACCAGCTAAGCAAGTGCATAAATGTAAGATAGCGAAAAGCCTGTCCTAACTTTATGCACCAAGCTAACTGGGCACTGGTCTGAATATCAACATAGACATGGATATGGGGTGGAGCTTACATCCATAATTGTCTGACAACACACAGAAAAAAAAAAAAGTAAAAATACAATAGTCACAATTAATACCTTTTATTAAGATATGTATCATATGACAAAGAATAAAGTAGTTGCTCAAAGCATATACTAACCACAATCGCTCAACTGCAAAACACTATGCACAACTTTGTGCAAAACACACTCATAACCTTAATGTACCATAAATATTACACTGGGCAGACCCTAATAGACCAATATACCACCCATACGGAAAATGCAGACCGTCAACAATATGAAGCAAGGGATCATAATATCACAATTATCATGTAGAGCCACAAAACACTCTTTTAGGGTAGATAGTGTTCACAATTAGTTCCTTTTATTAACGACCATATGTAGATCCTTCAAGAGGTAGTGTGTCATGATTTAGGCTCTACACCCTTTCTGATGTTTTGGTGCCACCTCAGTAAGGCCAACACACAATCGCTCCAGTGCAAAACACTATACACAAACTTGTGCAAAAACACACTCATAACCTTACCAAACCATAACAGCACTAATTCCAAGGACAGGACGAGCTACAACCTTATGCGTGGAAAGGCAGCACTGTAATTACACCGGGTTCTAAAACATCAGTACACAACCTAGTGAAACAAAAAACAAAACAAAAAAAGGCTGCAAATACTACAAGCTAGTAGAATACTGCATCTTGATCACACATGAAAAACACATGACACAACAGATATGAAGGCAAAATACTGAACTGGAAAGTTACCTCAAGAAATCAGACGCAGCATGCAGCAATACTAGAAAAATTGAAACTTACATGCAAAATATCACAGATGCACATTTGCAAAAGCTGACATATTCCAATTAATAAATTCTGAATAAAATACTTTTTTCTACCTTTGTTGTCTGATCATTTAGTTTTTCTGTTCGCTTTGGTCCCAGTGTCTTCTGTTTTATGCAGTGCCTTCATTCCATTTGATATTTTTCTCTCACCATGTCCACCATCCTCCTGTGTCGTTATGCGTCCTGTCTACCATCTGTAGCCCTGTCCCTATCCTTTCTCCAGTTTCAGCATCTGCCCTCAAAGTGTTCCGATCCAGCCCTTAAATTCAGCAATTTTCCCTCCATCCATATCCAGCAGTTCTCCTCACACCCCTCCATCCATGTCCAGTATTTCTTCTCTCTCCCTTCCCCTCCATCCATGTGCATCTCCTTCCTTTGTCTTTCCTTCCCTCCATTCCTGCCCAACATTTCTCGTCTCTTCCTTGCCCTCCACTCCATCTATGTCCAGATTTCTGCTCTCTTCCCTCCCCTCCATCCATGTGCATCTCCTTCCAGTCTTCTCTCCCCTCCATTCATCCATGTCCAGCAACTCTCCTCTCGCCCCTGCCCTCCCCTCCATCCATCCATCTATCCATGTCTAGCAACTCTCCTCTCTCCCCTGCCCTCTCCTCCATTCATATCTAGCAAATCTCCTCTCCCCTGCCCCCTCCATCCATCCAAATCCAGCAATTTTCCTCTCCCCTGCCCTCCCCTCTATGCCCAATGATTTCTCCTCTGCCCCTGTCCTCCCCCTCCATGTCCAGCGATTTCTCCTCTCTTCCCTGCCCTCCACTCCATCTATGTCCAGATTTCTGCTCTCTTCCCTCCCCTCCATCCATGTGCATCTCCTTCCAGTCTTCCCTCCCCTGCCCTCCCCTCCATGTCCAGTGATTTCTCCTCTGCCCCTGTCCTCCCCTCCATGTCCAGCAAATCTCCTCTCTCCCCTGCCCTCCTCCATCCATCCATGTCCAGCAACTCTCCTCTCTCCTCTGCCCTCTCCTCCATCCATATCTAGCAAATCTCCTCTCCCCTGCCCTCCCCTCTATGTCCAGTTCTACCATCTATAATAATTTTAAGCTGTTTTAGTTTTAGTGATGTTCAATTTTTATTTCATAATATTTAAATCTAGATATGGGAAGCTTTCAAATAAATTAAAAAACTGTCAAATAAGTAAAAAAGAAAGCAAAATCTTGTGTCCTCCACCTTTTATGGCACTGCCTAATGCTTATCCTCCCAGAACAGATTTAGACTTTTTACAGATGGCCCACGCATTTTTTTTAAATAATTTGACACAGCATGCGCCATGGAGTCCCTGGACCCTCTTACCTTACCACTACAGCCAAGCCAGCAGTCAAAAATGAAGAAAGAAGAACACTCCCCCCCTCAATATCCAGCTTTGCCCATCTGCCTCTTCTCCCCCAAAATATCCAGCCTTGCTCCTCTGTCTGACTCCCCCCAAATATCCAGCCTCTATCTCTTCCCTCCCCATCATCCTCTCTCTTTCCTATCTCCAGCATTACCGTCCGTCTCTGTCTTTTTTTCCTTCCCCCAGCCACAAAAAGAAAAAGAAGCTGCCTTTCTGCGCTGCCTCTCCGATTCAGTGGACGTCGGTGGACAGACACTGTTTGCGGGGCCGTGGAGCGCACGTTGCTGACAGTTGTTCCGGTCCCACCCCCTATGATGCAGCATCCTATTCAGGCAGGATTCCAGGAAGCGACGTGCAGAGCTTTATGGCCAAGGAGGTTGTTTATGGCCCCACACACACTCTGTTTGTTGACAGCTGTTGAATCGGGGAACAGAGGGGTGGACGAGCGAGCGGGCGGCCGGCCGGCCGGGGGGCAGTTCCATTTATATCTCATGTGTTTCTGCATGAAGCAGCACTCCAAAAGAGGAGAGGAAGGTTGCATTTGGGCTGGGGAGGCTTAGCCTCCCCAAGCCTCTTATACGGGGCGCCTATGCTAATAACTGCAAATTTATCTCATACATATTCATTGTTAGGGTTAACATACACATTGAGCCTGCAAAAAGGTGGGAAAATGTGGGGTACAAATACAATAAATAAATACATCCTCTTTTAAGAGAACATATCCTCCTTTTGGATTTCTTCAGATATGTCCTCCAGGTTTTTTAAATTTTTAGGAAAATGTCCTCTCTTTCTTTTATGTGCCTATGACCAACACACCTACCCACAAAATGAGAGAAACCATCTCTGGTCTATTAGTCAGTCTGGACACATGGGGGCGCTAGAGAGAGAAAGGCATTGCTGGTCTCCTCTCTGTTCCTGCTGAATCTGTTTAAGGAATTTAGCTTGTTGTGCCTCACAAACAGGGTTGCCAGATGGGCGGTTTTCCCGCCCAATTGGGCGGTTTTCCACAACCCGCCGTGGGAAACATTTGCCCGCGGCGGGTTGCGGTTTTTTGGGCTTGGTTTTTTTTTTCATGCGGGTTTTGGGCGGTTTTTCGGCCGGCGGGGGGTGGGGCTAACGGCGACAGAGGCGGGGTTTGGTGACGTATTGGGTGGGGCGAGGTGACGTATTGGGCGATGATGACGGGTCGGGGCTGATGACGGCAGGGGCGGGGGTGATGACGGAAGGGGTGGGGCTGATGATGGCGGGGGCGGGGGTGATGACGGAAGGGGCGGGAGTGATGACGTCGGGGGTGGGGTGTGTGCGGTTTTTGGGCGGTTTTTGGGCTGTTTTGGGTGGGAATTTTTTTTTTATATGGCAACACTGCTCACAACTTAAAGCATAGTCTTGCAAAAATCTTTCACATGTATCTCAGATGCCAGCCAGTTGTTGAGGGATATCCGCTCTTCTGATAAGTAGGCTTGGGCTCAGACTCACTCAAATTCACTCAGACTCACTCAATTCAAGTTTTTGAAAAGTAGATTACTATCTATTTCTGTACTATAACTCAGTCACTTTTAATGTGTGTTCATTAACTAAAAGCCGTTTGCACATTTGCTACAATCAAATATTTCTTTAGCAATCATTTTTATTTTTTGTGTCCTTTTTTATGTCTCCGCAAATATGGTAACCCTATTCATTGTGATAGTCCTAGGCATGCCTCCTCCAGGAGAGAGATCAGAAGCACTGCCTTACATTCTAATGCATCATCCTGTTTTTCTCATCTTCCTTGCCCAGCAGGAAGTGCCCCAGGAAGCACCTAACCTCTCTCCTCTTCATTCCTGCTGCTGTTTCTCTCCCCCATAGCAGAAGGAGCAGAGACTGCCACACCTCATACTGCAAGACTAGCCTTTAAGAAGCAGGTTGAGATTTGTTCTCTTAACTGCCTGCTCCTGTTTTCAGCGAAAGGAGAGGGCAGGAGAGAAGTGGATAAGCTGGCTTGGCTCTGTTTCTATACATCCTGCTGTGGAGGGCTGGGGAAGAAGAGGAGTGGTGCAAGAGAAAACAAGATACCCGGTCCACTGCAGCTCAGTGCAACACTGTCTACTCAGAGCTGCTACCCTGTGCAAGTGCATGGCTTGCATAAGTACATAAGTAACTAGTAACATAGTAGATGACGGCAGAAAAAGACCTTCAAGGTCCATACAGTCTGCCCAACAAGATAAACTCATATGTGCTACTTTTTGTGTATACCTTACCTTGATTTGTATCTGCCATTTTCAGGGCACAGACCATAGAAGTCTGCCCACTAGCCCCGCCTCCCAACCACCAGCTCTGCCACCCAATCTTGGCTAAGCTTCTGAGGATCCATTCCTTCTGAACAGGATTCCTTTATGTTTATCCCACGCATGTTTGAATTCCATTACAGTTTTCATCTCCACCATCTCCCGCAGGAGGGCATTCCAAGTATCCACCACTCTCTCCGTGAAAAAATACTTCCTGTACATAAGTATTGCCATACTGGGACAGACCAAAGGTCCCTCAAGCCCAGCATCCTGTTTCCAACAGTGGCCAATCCAGGTCACAAATACCTGGCTAGATCCCAGAAAAGCTCAATACATTTTATGCTGCTGCTTATCCCAGAAATAAGCAGTGGATTTTCCCAAGTCAATTTAATAATGGTCTAAGGACTTTTCCTTTAGGAAGCCATCCAGACCCTTTTTAAACCCCGCTAAGCTAACCGCCCTGGGGGGGTTACAGAATGTAGAGAGCTGCACGGGAATGGGGATTGCTGGAATCCCGCAGAACCCGCAGGATTCCTGTGGGTATAGAAAAGTTGCCACGGGATTTCCATGAGGATGGAAGAAAGTTGCCGTGAGATTCCCGCGGGAGTGTAGTCAAAAATCTCTGCAGACTCCAGAATGATGCTTGAAATGCACTGAGAGAGGCAATTGGAGCACCAGAATGAGGTTTGGAATGCCCAGAGAGGTAGCCGGAACACCAAACTGAGGCTTGGAACACTCATTGGTTGAATAGTAAATACCATCCAAAAAAACCATGGGAGTCTGTTGGGGTTGGGAGGAAACAGAGAGCTGTGAACAAGTAAATAATAGCGTCGAGTCCTGCAGGTACAGGTTGGGATGGAGGAGATTAATTGTGAAGGACGGTGGGGATGGAATGGACCTTAATGGCTACGGGTGGGTATGGGTTACATTCTGTTGGGGATGGGTAAAATTTCTGCCTCCGTGCAACTCTCTAATGTTAAGCGGAGCTGGGGAAAGAAGGAAGAGGAGATGGGAAAAGACTGACACAGGGTGAGGAGAAAGAAGGCTTAGGAAAGGGTGATGGCATGAGGATAGGAAGAGGAGGGAAAGGATTATTTATTGTTTAATTAAGACTTTTTATACCACTTTTCCAAACCAAGTGAAAGCAGTGCGGAGCAGAAAAGAACGTTGTAATTAACCAGGACAGAAACACAAAAGCAAACAAATCATGCAAACCCAATAGCAAAAATACAAAGTACAAGTGCAGTGTACCAAGGGCCCCTTTTACTAAGCCATGTAAGGTTGTACGCACGCCTAACGCACGCCAAAATAGACTTACCGCCCGACTACCGTGTGCCTCTTGCGGTAATTTCATTTTTGGCGCGTGTCAGAATTTATTTTTATTTTCGGACGCGCGTAGCGGATGCACGCCAAGTAGCAACTGATGCGCGTAGGTCATTATCGCCCAAATTCTTTACCACTAGGTCTATGGCTGGCGGTAAGGTCTCAGACCCAAAATGGACGCATGGCAATTTTGATTTTGCCGCATGTCCATTTTCGGCAAAAATGTTTTAAAAAGTCATTTTTTTTGTAGGTGCGCTGAAAAATAATTCTGCGCGCACCCAAAACCCACGCGTACACTACCGCAGGCCACTGTGTACCACCTCTAAGTAAAAAAAAAAAAGACAAGGAGAACTATTATTCTATCATAGCATATCGCTCCGAATGACACCAGCATTAATGCTCAAAAAATCAGAGCCCCTTTCCATATATCTTCTTTCTCCCAGTCCCATAACTGGCCAGCTGAGGATTTGCACTGTGCCTTCTACCCTGATTGATCAGAAGATGATGCCCTAGGATAGAGAATGACACAGGGACAGGAAAACGCGTTTAACTGCAGGGACAGGAATGGGGACGGGACAGTGCTTATTATTCATCCACAGAGTACAAAATCAGAACAGTGCTTCATAAAATCACAAGTGTTTGAGGCTTGTGTGGAGGAGTAGCCTAGAGGTTAGTGCAGTAGACTCTGATCCTGGGGAACTGGGCTCGATTCCCACTGCAGCTCCTTGTGACTCTGGGCAACTCAATTAATCCTCCATTGCCCCTGGTACAAAATAAGTACCTGTATATAATATGTAAATCGCTTTGAATATAGTTTGAAAAATCACAGAAAAGCAGTATATAAGTCCCATTCCCCCTTCCCTTTTGTAGATGAGGGAAGAGCCCGCTGGGACATGACGGGGACAGGGCCTGTGGAGGTGGGGGTGCGAATGGAGACAGAGCCCACTAGGTCAGAGTGGAGACTGGGACAGAGCTTGTGGGGATGAGGATAGAGTCCACTGGGACACGGTGGGGACAGGGACAGGGCCTGTGGATACAGGGCGGGGATGGAGACAGAGTCAGCGGGGACAGAGTGGAGATTGGGACAGAGCTTGTGGGGATGGGGCAGGGATGGGGACAGAGTCGGTGGGGACAGGACAAGCTTTGTCCCTGTGTCATTCTGTACTCTAGGGACCTTGGAGATGTGTCTAGGGAAGATGAGGGCATTTATGGGATGTGAGTAGTTGCAGAGGGACTTGGGGGGACATATATAGCGGGAGATGGATATGGAAGATGTGTATGGAAAGGGGGATCTCTGGAGATTGAGATGGATTATGGATCCTGATTTTGGGGGAGCTCTAGGGGGGGATGGATTATGTGATGGGGGTGGGGAGTTAGTTTTGTAGAAGGAGAAAAGCAGAAATGAGGCAAGAGGAGCAAGGCAGGGCAGGTGGCAATATTTCTTTTTGGAAAAAAAGTGGGCAATCCTAGGCATTTATTTTTATTCTGGGAGCAAAGTGCGATACTCATTCAGGACACCACCAAGAAACTAAGTGGCAGCTAATTATCAGGGTGTGCTCTTCAAACAGAAACCCATAGACCTGACAACATCTTTAATTACTGTTCAAGTTTTTTTTTTTTTTTTTTTTGCTTCCCACGCTGGTTGCTGGATGTTTGTTGTTTTTATGAAGAAAATAACCAGAAGGTTATCAGGAGCAGGCGGAGTGGGGCAATGAAGGATTCTGGCTGCCCCATCCCCCCCTGCCTACCTCCGCTGACTATTCTGTCTTCCCCCTCCCCCACCATGGAGTCTTCCCCTGGACCTGTTGACTTGTCCTCTTCATCACCCTGAGACCTCCACCAAGGGCCAGTATAAGCGTAATGAGATCCTAGGTGACCCTTCAGTCATACACCTCCCCCCTCCCCCACTCAGTTAACTTCCAGGCCTCTAATCTGCCCCTCCAAGACATCATGTTTTTAAATGCTAAACTTTGTTGTATAACACACACTCATAAAAAAATGAGAGCAATTTGCAAAAGTCATTTACCTAGATTTATGGATTATCTGACAAATAACCACCCTTCCTGCAGGCAAAAGTATTCACTGATGGTTGAGTTTGTGTGGCTGTCAGTATCTATTTTTTTATTTTTATTTGACTGTAGCTGCCTTTTGCTGTCCCTCAGAAGCTGCTACCCTAGGCAACCGCCTAGCCTTGCAAAATGGTTGGCCTGGCCCTACATCCACCCCTGCTATAACACATTTGCTCAGCTCCTCAAATATACATGAAGTGATATTTGAACAATATCACTTCATGTATGTTTGAACAAGCAGGTGCTTGAACAATCCAGGGAATGTGAGCTACTGTGTGGCTCCGCCCCTTCCTTATGTATCAAATACAGTCAACCAGGGGTGTAGCTAGACAGCAGGTTTTGGGTGGGCCTAGACAAGAAGTGGGTGGGCACCAAGTGTTCTACCCCCTCCCCCACCAACTTAAAAATATATCTCAGCTGGCGGAAAAACACTGCTCACCACCTTGGCAGCCTGCAGCAGGCATGCGCCAAAAACTGAGCATGCGCAGGTGCCAGCTTAGGAAGCTCAGACTGCTGAAGTGGAGAGCAATGTTTTCAGCACCATCAGGGGGAGGTCTTCAACTGGCAGAGCTTGGGATCCCCACCAGCTACCACTAAATGAGTGCTACTGTTAGGTGGGCCTGAGTCCTAAGTGGGTGGGCCCTGGCCCACCTGTAGCTACGCCACTGCAGTCAACCCTTGATTCGACAGACCCTGATTTAACGGATTTCGGATTTAACGGACAACTTGGCGGTGGCTATGTGTTTATTTCGACGACAGTGCTAACATTCATTATTCAACGGTCACAAGCCAAGATTTCAGAATTCAAGAAGCAACAGAATTCCAAAACAAAACAATTAAAATATATTTATCTGTATGTACAGTATTTAGGCGGCAAAATCCGTGCGGATTCTATAACACCACACGTAACTTAATTAGCTTAACCACCTAAAGCTTCAAAACGGCCTACCCCAACGACCCCACGTAAACTCTTCACCCAGCAACACGGCATGATTATAATCGTACTGGACAACACGCAATCTTCATCCCTTCCAACCCTCCACTTATACCTCATATGATCACTATTCAACCTGTATTTGTTATCAACCGACTGAGCAAATGCCTTTGACGGTACTATGTAAGCCACATTGAGCCTGCAAATAGGTGGGAAAATGTGGGGCACAAATGCAACAAATAAATAAACAAATAAAAAGTATGTATTTCTTAATGCATGATATGTAATGCTCTCGCATGTAGCTAAATTTGTGGGGTTTAATATAAAAACTGATTGTACTGAACTTTAAAATATATAAAATGTAATCATGTTTGGACATTTTGATTTAACGGAAAGCTGAAGAGCGCTTTTCCAAAACTCACTGAGTCCATTTTTGTCAGTTTTGAGCTATCCGTGGTGGCAGCTTTTGGACTCAGTGAGTTTTGCACAGAGTATTCAACACAAAGGGCCCTGTTTACTAGGCTGCGCTAGTGTTTTTAGTGCGTGCTAATGATTAGCACGTGCTAAACGCTGTCACCCATAGGAACATATGGGAGAGTCTAGCATTTAGCGTTCACTAAAAACGCTAGCGCACCTTAGTAAACAGGGCCCACAGTTATTAAAATAACATGGACTTGGTGAGTTTTGGCACAGGAATAAGCTACAGTAAACGAACCTTGCCTTGATGAATGAAATTAATTGCATAACTGAACATGACAAATAATGGACTATGAATTTTGGAAAAGTGCTCTTCAGTTGGATTGAACAGACACCCCCCCCCCCCCCCCCCCAATTAGTCTGTTAAATGGAGGGTTGACTGTATCAGCTCCTTGTGACTCTGGGCAAGTCACTCAACCCTCCATTGCCCCATGTAAGCCGCATTGAGCCTGCCGTGAGTGGGAAAGCGCGGGGTACAAATGTAACAAAAAATAAATAAATAAAAATAAATCTAATGAACTTAAATGGTCCCTTCCCAGGACACTCACTGGTTTCACTGGCAATCTCTAAGGCTTCATGCAGAGCTCAGTCTGCCTCATAGTACTTGCAGCTCTGTCTCCCTGAGGCCCCGATGCTTGGAGGCAAACACAGGCAGTAAAGGCCTTTAGTGCCAGACAGGGTCGCTGAGAGACAGAGCCAGGCATGGGGCAGGGCTGTCGCTGCCTTCCCCCCCTCCACTTGGGCTGCCTCCCCCTTATCTTTCTATGTCTGCTCCTCCCTCAATCTGTCTCTCTTCTGCTCCTGTGTGCCGTTACCTGGGTTATTGCGTTAATGCAGTGGCGTTCCTAGGCTGGCTGACACCCAGGGCGGATCGCCGATGCGCCCCCCCCCCCCCGGGTGCAGCGCGCCCTCCCGTGAAATTACACCCCCCCTGG
Source organism: Microcaecilia unicolor (assembly GCF_901765095.1). NCBI lineage: Eukaryota > Metazoa > Chordata > Amphibia > Gymnophiona > Siphonopidae > Microcaecilia > Microcaecilia unicolor. The sequence continues at coordinate 214,239,444 of NC_044033.1, forward strand.
GTGCAGCACGACCCTCCCGACAAAATTACACCCCCCCCCGGGTGCAGTGCGACCCCCCCCCCCCCGGGCCCCGGGTGCATTTTTACCTGCTGGGGGGGGGGGGGTGCTGCGCGCCTGTCGGCTCCGAGTCCGCTCGTTCCCTGCTGCTCCCTCTGCCCCGGAACAGGAAATAACCTGTTCCGTGCAGAGGGAGCAGCAGGGAGGGAATGAGCGGACTCGGCCAACAGGTGCGCGGCACCCCCCCAGCGGCGTGTACCCAGGGCAGACCGCCCCCACCACCCCTCCTTAACGCAGTTAACGCAGTCACCTGGGTCCCAACATTCAGGTTCAGGAGAGAGACAGACTGAGGGAGTAGAACCTTCTGCCTGTCTCCGGTAGCCTTGCCAGTGTCGGGCACCCCTTGGAAGCTGGACCTGGAGAATCTTGCCCCCCTGGTGCCAGACTAGTGCCTGCACTAATAAGCACAGAATGCTCAGAGGCTCTAGCGCAGGAAACGAGTGTGCCAAAGATGAATGCAAATAGCATGCTAATGTAGTCAAACAGATGTTAATGAGGTCATTTCCTATTGCCTCCCAATGCTCAGAGAACAGCGCATAAAATAAAGCCACCTTACCGCTGAAAAAATAGCGCCAGCTGAGAACAGGCGTTAGGGTGTTTGAAGAGGGGATATCTCTCGATTCTTTCTTAAAAATCTGCTGTGTTTTCTTTACTTTTGAAGCAGAACAAAGTTCGTGCAAGCCCCTAAGCGACAGTAGTGAGAAAGAAATGCGCGCGAGTCCGAGAAAAACCGAAAGCACACATCGACACTTGAAGACACTTCTTGCTGCTATAACATCTGTACCCACCGGGCGTGTATAGAGCCCTCCATTTCAAATCTTCACTCAGGCTTCTCTTTTGTGCTCACTTCATAGCTGCCAAGTTACCCAGTTCCAGGAGGCAGTGGCGTAGTTAGGTGGGGTGCCAGGGGAGTGGCCGCTCCCCCAAACAGAGTTCTGCCAGCACCGGCACCTATTTTTTTCTAATCATGTTGCATTGAAAATGTGCACCGGCGGAAGTCAGCTCTCGCGACGCTTTCGCTTCCTCCCCGCGCCGTCAAACTGGCTCCGCTTCTGCCAGGAGGGAACTTTTGGGCCAGCTCTGGATTTCAGGTAACCTCATCCTGATGCATTATGGGACCCGCAGGCCGCAGCACTGATTTCAATGGTTGGAATCAGTGATCACAGCTACCACACCGCTCTGAAGATGCAAGTTCAAAACCAGGACTGCTTAAAAAGTCTGTCCCTGGAACTAGATAACTTGGCAGGTTCTGCAGTAGGAGTGTCACCTCACCCTAGGTTCAAGGAACAGGCAAGTGCAGATTTGTAATTCTGGTTTTCACGGGAAAATCCAGGTGACTTCATGGTTCATGCCTTTTCGGTTGACTTGGAGTGAGGTGGGAAGCTGATTCTGCAGGGCAGGTACTTCTCAGCCTTCTCCTGAAGGCACATCTATACTGCTGGGGTTTTCAGGATTTCTACAAGAGGGTGGAACTTTAGAAATGGCTCCTGGCTGCTTACATCACCTGTTCAGAGCTATCTGCTCATTTTCAGCAGCAACTTCACCGGTTTTTGCTGCTGAAAACGAACTGCAGTTAGCACCTAAGTGAAAACCGGCTATTTTGGGGGCTTTCCGGGGATGGAGTCAGCACTTGGTTGGTTAGGTGCCGATATTCAGAACTTAATAGGTCAAGTTTACTGCATAAATGGGACCGCATAAAAATCAGTCCTATCTTTATGTGTTAACCCATAGCCGGTTAAGTGCTCAGTATCAGACTTAACCAGCTCTGCGTTGGAGAGCTGCAAGGGAATGGGGATTGCAGGAATCCCGTGGAACCCGTGCGATTCCCACAGGTATGGAAGGAGTTCCACGGGATTCCTGCAGGAATGGAAGGAGTTACCAATGGATTCCCACAGGAATGGAAGAAGTTGCTGTGGGATTCCTGCCAGAGTGCAGTGGTGTTCCGACCCTAGCTGACACCCGGGGCGGACCGCCGATGCGCCCCCCCGGGTGCAGCGCACCCCCTCCCCCGGCAAAATGACACCTCTTCCCCCCCCCCCCGCTGAAATAACACCCCCCTGGGTGCACGCCGCTGGGGGGGTGCCACGGCGCGCGCCTGTTGTCCTGTCTCCGAGTTCGCAATTCGCATGTGTTCACTGCTCCTTCTGAGTCTGCCCCGGAAGAGGAAGTAACCTGTTCCGGGGCAGACTCAGAGGGAGCAGTGAACACATGCGAATTGCGAACTCGGAGACAGGGCAACAGGCGCGCGCCGCGGCACCCCCCCCCCCCAGCGGTGTGCACCCGGGGCGGACCGCCCCCGCCGCCCCCCCCCCTTGGTACACCACTGCCAGAGTGTAGTCAAAAATCTCTGGTGACTTCAGAACAGTGTTGCCAGGTGGAAAATTTTTTTCCCACCCAATCCAGCACAAAACCCGCCCAAAACCCGCCCAAACTCAAACCCCGCCCCTGACACCCCCACCCCCGCGTCATCACCCCGCCCCGCCGTCATTAACCACGCCCCCGCCGTCACCGGCCCCGCCTCTCACGTCATCGGCCCCGCCTCCCACGTCATCGGCCCCCGCCTCCTACGTCACTAACCACGCCCAAAAACGTCACTAACCCCGCCCCCCGCGGCCGAAAAAGCCGCACAAAAAACCGCCCGGAAGCCCAAAAAACAGCCCAAAAAACCGCAACCCGCCGCGGGCAAAAATTTCCCGCGGCGGGTCGCGGAAAACCGCCCAATTGGGCGGCAAAACCGCCCACCTGGCAACACTGCTTCAGAATGAGGCTTGGAATGCACTGAAAGAAGCAATTGGAGAACCAGAATGAGGCTGAGAATATACGGAGAGAGGCAGTTGGAGCTCCAAAATGAGGCTTGGAACACTCATTGGTTGAATAGTGAATACCATCCAAAAACCGCCAGAAGCTGTTGGGGTTGGGAGGAAACAGGGGGCTGTGAGGAAGTAAATAACAGCATGGACTCCTGCGGGTATGGGTGGGGATGGAGGAGATTAATTGTGGGAATGGGTGGGGATGGAATGGATTTTAGCGGGTATGGGTGGGAATGGGTTAGATTCCATTGGGCACTGGCAGAGATGGGTGAAATTTCTATCCCTGTGCAACTCTCTGCTCTGTGTTAGCGGGCTCTGTAAAACTAGATATTGAATGCTGAAGTCCAGAGAGTGTCCGGCATTGAATATCTGGGAATAACACTGGCACTGGTCCGCAAAACACTGCCAGTGACTGAATATTGACCCTAGGGAATATGCATGAGGTTTAGTTACTTACAATGGGCCTGCAATATATGGAAATCCTTCTCATGCACATTCATAATGGCAAGACTGAAAACTTGGCTTGTGAGGAGTGCCTGCAGGACAGTGGTGAGAAGCACTACACTAGGGTGTGAGAAATGTGAGGGAGGCTGAGCTGATTGATTCCGGACACACCCTATACTGTAATGGGGCAGCATGTGAGCGTGAAAGAGTGAGTGTGTGTGTTTGTGCTTGTGTGTGTGTCTGTCTGTCTGTCTTTGCCTGTGTCTGTTTTCATGTGTGTGTGTGAAACTTGCACTGTTGCTATCTGTGTGTTTGTGTGTCTGTGTTCGTGTGTGTGTGCACATGTATTTCTGTGTGTGTTCATGTGTGTGTGTGTGTGTGTATGTGTGTGCATCTGCACATGTATTTCTGAGTGTGTTCATGTGTGTGTATGTGTGTGCATCTGCACATGTATTTCTGTGTGTGTTCATGTGTGTGTGTGTGTATGTGTGTGCATCTGCACATGTATTTCTGTGTGTGTTCATGTGTGTGTGTATGTGTTCATGTGTGTGTTTGTGCATTTCTGTGTGTGTGTGTGCGCGTCTGCACATGTATTTCTGTGTGTGTTCATGTGTGTGTGCATGTGTTCATGTGTGTGTGTGTATTTTTTGTGTGTGTGTTTGTGTGTGTGTGTATGTGCACATGTATTTCTGTGTGTGTATTTGTGTGTGTGTGTATGTGTGCGCGTGTGCACATGCATTTCTGTGTGTGTTCATGTGTGTGTGTATCTATGTGTGTGTGAAACATGCACTATTGTGGTCTGTGTGTGTGTGTTTATCTGTGTCTCTGTTCATGTGTATGTGTGTGTGTGTGTGTGAAATTTGCACTGTTGCTGTCTGTATGTGCGTGTGTGTTTCTGTGTCTGTGTCTGTGTCCATATGTTTGCATGTGTGTGTTTCTGAATCTTGCACTATTCCTGCCTGTGCACTGTGTGTTTGTTGTCCTTTGGTGAGACTGTGTGTGTGTGTGTGTGTGTGTGTGTGTGTGTGTGCGTGTGTGTGTACAGTGTCTATGTGAGTACCTGCCCCGTGAGGCAGATTTTAAAGTGTTATAACCTATTCACAGCTAAGAGAAAAATAATATAAGAAAAGCCCTGCTGAGCTGGGCTAAGGTCCATGGAGCCCAGCATCCTGTCTCTGACAAGAATTGGCAGATACCAAAAAAGCAGATCTCTTTCCCATAGCCCATTTCTAATGACTTTCTCAAGTCTGTTCCTCCAGGAACATGTCCAATTCTCTTTTGAATCCTGCTATATTGGTCACTTTGTCCACACCCCCTGGCAACAGGTCCACAGCTTCATTATGTGCTGTGTAAAAAAAAACAACTTTGTACAATTTGTTTCCAATCTCCTGGCTGTTAGTTTCATGTCCTCTTGTTTTCCTTTTGGAAAGGTTAACCAGCTGTTCTCTAAGGAACAGTTCCACCCCACTCATGATTGTATACACTTCTATAATACCCCCTCTCAGTTGTCTTTTCTCCAAGCTGAAGACCCCTCCTTCTTACCTAGATCGGCACAGAGCCAAGCTGATAACATGAGGACCAGCAGTAACTTCATCTTATGTTTCTGTTCTTCAGTTCTCTTCTTTGGCTTTCCACCCTTGTCAATTTAGGTCTCTGTAGCAGAAAGACAGAAATCCTGAGTTGTATCAAGGTCAGGAGCTGGTGTGTGGCTCTTCCCACATGGACACAAGACTGCCGTGCCACTGCTGCCGCTGGACTAGGCGAATCAGGGAACCAAGGGGAACTTTTATATCCCTCCGGCAGGTCGGCAGGGGCTTTTGTCTCCCTGACCAAAAGTTTCAAGGTGGAGTAGGCATTCCTTCCCAGAGAAACCACATTAAGAGAGAAGTAAGCAAAGGTGAGCCACGGCACTTGAACGAGAGCCAGGTTTGGGGCTTGGGGGCTGGGGCTTGCCAAGGGGATGGAGCCTTATCAAAGGAGGAACTTTGTGTTTGTTTATGTGCCAGGGAAATTTTGAGGAACCGGCATGGTTCTGGGTTCCAAGATCGGGCAAGGCGTGGTCTTCTCTTGTGATAAATGGAAAATTCTTGGATAGGAGCTGTAATCCAATCTCTACTCTTGCCCCCTCCTCCCCACTCACCCCCTGCAGCCCTTGCATAAGGAAGAAAGCTATAACCTTTCATCACAGGATCTGTCAACAGCAGACAAGGTTCATTAGACTCAACTAGTCTGCCTAATTTCATACCTGGTGCACTGTCATGCGGCCATGTTGGTCTTTGGCTACCCTTCCGTTCAGTAGTGCAATCCACTTAGATATGATCAGACAGGCCTGACTGGAGGTTGTTTTCGTTAGAGTGATTCTCAAATCATTTTGGAGAGAGGTGTGAATTTCAACAAAGGAGGACCCTGGAAGACATTTTCTCCCCAGCCCAACAAGGCCTCAAGGGCATGGGATGTATGATGGATAACCTTATTCCTTCCTTCTAAGACTCCGGCATCAGAAATTGGAGCACCTCAGGGTAATTAGACACGAAAGAGGCAATTCTACAACAGGGCACCTTCTTTGAGGCAACCCAATGCTGAGCGGCATCTGAGCGCCTGGATTCTGTTGTAGACCAGTGGCGTAAACCCACTTGACGCACTTAAATTTAGGTCAATGACAGGCACAGATGGGGTCATCTAAATGCGTCCTGCATCGGGCATAATTTATAATATTCTATAAGTTCCGTGCTTAAATTGGAGACAAACCCATGCCCCCCCCCCCCCCTTCATGCTCTGTCCAGGACTATGTCCCCTTGTAGCCATGCGCTATATCTCATATATGATCTCTTATAGAATCTTTTATTTTTATTTTATTTCAATACATTTGTCATACCGCCAGTGGTGTGGCCATGGGGGGGGGGGGGGGTCTTGGGCCCTCACAAGATTGAAGTGCTGTCTATTGCTTTGGCTGGTGGGGGTCCCCATGCCCTGCCAGCGGAAGCCCTCCTCCTCATAAGACCAGGTAGGTGGTGATTCTTTTCATGGGCCTTGACCGCACCGTCCCTGCGCATGCTTGGTTTCTGTGCATGTGGGGGGGGGGGGGGGGAGGACCTCCCTCGCGCATGTTCAGTTTCACAAAAACCCAAACATGTGCAAAGGGGGGGAGGGGATGTTCGGTCGTTGCAGCGACGGCCCAGGTATACTGCCACAAACTGCTTGGCTTCATGAGGAGGAGGGGGTCTGCTGGCAAGGCTTGGGGACCCCTGCCAGCCAAATCAATAGACAGCGCCTCAATCTTGAGTGGGGAGCCAAGCCCAAATTGGGGAGGCCAAGGCCCCCCATGGCTACATCACTGTGGGTATGGGTGTGGAGGGGGTGGGACAAACTTTTGTGTCCCCCTCCCAAAATCTGAGGTCTGGACCTTTCATGCACGACATCAGAGCATTTTACATATTTTAAAATTCAAAACAGATTGACAAGAACAAGAGAAAACAATTGACAAAATAAAAACAAACGCAGGGAATGCACAGAACAACAATAAGCATCATTATAAAACATGAGTTATTACTGAGATCCAAAAGGGTGTGGCCTGTCCTGTGTTATTCACTACCATGCAATGGCGCACTCTATCTTATACAATCAACTGACAATTGTTCCAGGCAGCCTAAAATCACAATCCAGTTTGACATACATTGTAAATAAAAAGCAGCCAATTAAATCAACACTCAGCATCATAAATATGTTTAAAAAAAAAAAAACAGGTCTTTAACCTAGCCTTAAATTTCTTATGAGAGGACGCTCAAAAAAGACATTCCATAACGGGCGTTCCGGGATCGGTGCCCTTTATAGAACGCTGGGATTCGCCCTCGACTTTGGACGCAAGGAGTTACTCCAACTGAAACCAGGTGTAAATCCCGGCACGCAAGTCGAGTGCAGATCTGCCCGCATTTTAAGGGAACGCCGCCAGCCAACCAGGGGCCTCGAGCAAATTTAAGGGGGGGCCTAGGCCCCCGTGGCCCCACCTAGCTATGCCACTGCCTTTAAATAGTGCGGGAGTCCTCCAACCACATTCCTGGTGCTGCTTCAATTCATGTTTTCAATCGCTAGAGACAAGCAGGATCCCTGCAGTCCTGCAGAGCCTGCCTGTCCCTTGCTGTGGTAAACCACTGGCAAGAATATAGATGGAGAGTTTCCGCACAACTTGGAGGTAACATTGGAAAATCCCTCCAGTTTACCGCTCATGATGAGAGTCGACCAGACGTTTGGCATGTTTTTGCACGGCTCTCTCTCTATGGAATTCGCTCTCCCCTTTCTACATACTGAACAGTCATATTTAAAATTTAGGGCCGCCCCGAAGGCCCACCTTTACACCTTGCATTCCCCAGTGAGGCTGGGGAATAGGCGTGTCCTTTGCCAGTAGCTGCGTCATTCTCTCCTCTCGTTATTTTTTCTAATCTCTTTTCTTTCCTGTTTTCTGTCAATAAGATGTATTTTCTTTCCTTTCATGAGTGTAGTTTTAATTTGTTAATCACTTTGACTGGAAAGTCGGTATATCAAATACTTATTAAACGTACTTAGGGGCACGATGCTACGGAAAGTGCTTCCAGCTGAAATCAGATAATTCAGCTCTGTTGTGCAATTTAGAAAGCACTTGAAAGCATTTCTTTGCTCTAAAGCTTCTGAAGCTTGATGAGCCATTACTAAAGGGTTGCTGTGCGGAAACTGGCTTGCCGCGTATCAAATTGGAACCACTGCAGGTGTAATGCGGCCTCCGGTGGAAGTTCTGCCCCCAGGGCACGGCATTTCCAATGCTACTGGAAATTCCAGAACAGTATTAGCGCAGGGGTTTACCTGGCGTTAATGGGGCAGCATCGTGCGCTGCCCAGTTACAGCTGAGTTAGCGCAGGAGCCCTTACTGCCACCTCACTGGGCGGTGGTAAGTGCTTCCCCTGAAATGGCCCTTATTACCTACCTTACTAAAAGGGCCCCTTTGTGCACTAAACAGGCAATATAACATCGTAAATGTCGGCAGATAAAGACCTGCACGGTCCATCTAGTCTGCCCAACAAGGTGACCAGAGTTGAATCTGGCACTCTGCGTAGATTCCACTTCTTCATGATTAAACCAGGGGCGTAGCTAGGTGGGGCCACGGAGGCATGGGCCCCCCACAGATTTAGCCCTGGCCTCCTCTACTTTTGACCTCCCCTGCCGCCGATCCTCCCCCGACACTTTTTATCCCCCCTCCTGAAACCGCCGACCCTTCCCCGCCACTTTCGATCCCCCCTCCCGCTGCCTTTGCTGGCAGGGGTCCCCAACCCCTGCCAGCTGAAGTCTTCTTCAGCGCCGGTCTCCGGCGCCTTCGCTGATCCGTTTCTGTCAGTCCTGGCATCCTGTGTGCATGTCCTGTGTGTAGCCCCGTGAGACATCAGGAGTCAGAAACAGATCGGCGAAGGCGCCGGAGACCGGCGCTGAAGAAGACTTCGGCTGGCGGAGGTTGGGGACCCCCGCCAGCAAAGGTACCTGGCGGCGGCGGCGACGGGAGGGGGTAGGAATGTGGCGGGTGAGGGGTTGCAGATGGGGGAGGTAGGCTAAACTGTACCCCCCAGCTCGGGCTCTGGACCCCCCTCCCGCCGAGGTCTGGCTACGCCCCTGGATTAAACACTGGTATACTTAATCTCTGTGTCCCCCTGCCAATTTGGGGGCACAGACTGTAGACTGCCTGGTACCGGTCCTATTTTCCAACTACCAGAGCTGACATCGAAGTCCACTCCAGCCTTGATCCTAATCTGTTTTTGCCATTTATGGGACCCAGACCATAGAAGCAGTGGCATAGCCATGGGAGGGCCTTGGGAACCTGGGCCCCCCACCACTTTGAGCTCAGACCCCCTGCAGAACTGCAGCACCACCTTTACTTTTGCTGGTGGGGATGCTGAAGCCCCTCTAGCCAGACAAATACAGTGCTGCCACTCCCCTCCTCCTCGCTCTGCTTCCGTAATGGAGAAGTCGGTGGTGTGCCTTCAGCCGCCAACACCAGGACTTCTGAGCATGTGCAAGAAATTCCGCGTCAGTGGCTGAAGGTACTCTGCCTACTTCTGTGTTAAGGAAGCAGCATGAGGAGGAGGAGAGCAGCTCGTGCATCTGTATTTATTTGGCTGGCGGAATCTCAGTATTTCCGCCAGCAAAGGTACGTGGGGGGTGGGAAGAGGAGGAGGGAGGAATGCATTGCCCCCCCCCCCAGTCCACCCCTGAGCACCCCCAAAATTGGAGGGCTGGCTACGTCCCTGAATAGCAGTCTGCCTGGCATTGGTCTTAGTTCCCAATCTCTGAAGTTGATATCGAAGCTCACCCCAGTTATGAGGTCAATTGGATTCTACCCTTTTTCTATATAGTGATTCTCTGTGTTTATCCTATGCATTCTTGAATTCCATCACCATTTTTGTTGTCACAACCTCCTGCAGGAGGCCATTCCAGGCATCTACCACCCGTTCCGTGAAAAAGTATTTCCTGACAATGCTCCTAAGTCTCCTATCCTGCAAACTCAACTCATAACCTCTAGTTCTACCATGTCCCCATCTCTGAAACAGATTAGTTTGCCTATTAATACCTTTTAAATATTTAAATGTCTGCATTATATCGCCCTTTCCTCTAGGGTATACATATTGAGGTCTTCAAGTCTCTTCTCATATGTCTTTCGGCGCAAGTCCAATATCATTTTTGTGGCCTTCCTCTGAACCGCCTCAAGAACTGGCAAGAATTGTTCACATGGTTATTTGCTGCTATTATTTATTTATTTCTTTGTTGCATTTATACCCCGCTCTTTCCCGCTCGATAGCCGATTCAGTGCGGCTTACATAGTATGGGTTACAAGTATCACAGAAACAGGGGCGAAGCTATGGGTGGGCCTGGCTGGGCCCAGGCCCACCCTATTTCAGCCCAGGCCCGCCCAGCGCCAGCTCCCATTGCCGGCCACTGCTGCTTTTCCTGTTGAGCAGCAGGGCTGGCGCTACAAAAAGAAGAAGCGCTAACGCTAAGGACAAAAAATGTTTAAAAAAAGCGGGCACCGGCAGGCACTGTCTAGGCAGCCTTGAGGCATTGGCTGCTGGCTCGCAGGCTCCTCCTGTCTCCTACGTCACTGCCCCGTGTCGCTCCAGGTGCCGCGCTTTTTTTTTTTACATTTTTTGTCCTTAGCGTTAGCGCTTCTTCTTTTTGTAGCACCGGCCCTGCTGCTCAACAGGAAAAGCAGCAGTGGCCGGCAATGGGAGCTGGGGCTGGCGCTGGCATGCAGGGCGGGCCTCGAGGAAAAGAGAAAAGAGGGAAAACATGGAAGGATGGGGAGAAAGAGGGAAAACAGATGGAAGGATGGGGAGAAAAGAGGGAAAACAGATGGAAGGGTGGCAGAGAAAGAGGGAAAACATGGAAGGATGGGGAGAAAGAGGGAAAACATGGAAGGATGGGGCAAAAGAAGGAAAACATGGAAGGATGGGGAGAAAGAGGGAAAACAGATGGAAGGATGGGGAGAAAAGAGGGAAAACAGATGGAAGGATGGCAGAGAAAGGGAAAACAGATGGAAGGATGACAGAGAATGAGGGAAAACATGGAAGGATGGGGAGAAAGAGGGAAACAGATGGAAGGATGGGGAGAAAAGAGGGAAAACAGATGGAAGGATGGCAGAGAATGAGGGAAAACATGGAAGGATGGGGAGAAAGAGGGAAAACATGGAAGGATGGGGAGAAAAGAGGGAAAACAGATGGAAGGATGGCAGAGAAAGAGGGAAAACAGATGGAAGGATGGGGAGAGAAAGAGGGAAAACGGATGGATGGGGAGAGAGACTCTGAATGGAAGGATGGGGAGAGAAAGAGGGGAGATGGATGAAAGGATGCAGAGAGAAAGGGGAGAGACTGAAAGGATGTGGAGAGAGAAGGGACACTGAACAGAAAAGGGTACAGAGATACAGAGACACTGGTTAGAAAGAGGGAGAGAGACATTAGATGGAAGGATCAGGAGAGAGGGTAGATGGATGGAAGGATGGGGAGAGAAAGAGGGAAGACGCTGGATGGAAGGGTAGGGAGAAAGAGGTGACACTGGACGGAAGGATGCAGAAAGAAAGAGGGGAGACTACTGGAAGGATGGGGAGAGAAAGAGGAGAGCTGCTGGATGGAAAAGGGGAGTAGTGAAAGACTGGAGAATAAGAGGAAGGGGCATGGGGAGAACAAGGGTGAGAAAAAGATGAAAAGCCATAAGTAGATGAAGGAAATGAAAGAATGGATAGTAAGAATGAATTAAATCAGGACAGAGAGAGAGAGAGGCAGAAAAATATTGAAGAAAGCAAAGAAAAAGGAGAGAAAAATGACAAATGGCCAGGAAAACCTGGCAGAAGAGTTAAGCGAATACGAAGGAAAGCAGAATCTAGAGACTGGGAGCGACACAATGAGAAAAAGTAAATGGCCATACAAGAAAGGTAAAGAAAATAATTTTATTTTTAATTTAGGATAAAGTAATATGGTACCTATGTTAATGAAGTTTCAGAGACCAATACTTCCTTCCTTAGGTCAGGCAAGGATACCATAACAGCATTATACTGACCTGAGGCAGGAGGTTTTGGCCTCTGAAAGCTCACTGAAAAGGGTGTTAGGCTATTAAATAAATTTTCTGAAATCTGATGCACTGAATAGCAGCACTTTACCCTGTGTGACAAATGCATCTGATTAGCGTGACGAAATTTTGCTGGGGGAGGGGGGTAGAGAGAAAATTTTGTGCCCACCCACTTTGGGTTCAGGCCCATCCAAAATTGGCAGTCTGGCTACGCCACTGCACAGAAATAAGACAGTTGTAGGATAGAAGAGTTATGGTATGGTTGTATAGAGTAGGACAAGAGGAAGAGATGTGGAGGGGAGGATTGAGGTATAGGTAATATTAGTGGTGTGGATTAGGTTCGTAAATTAAGTTTGATCATTTGGATAGGCTTGTTTGAAGAGGTAAGTTTTCAGTAGCTTTCGGAAGGGTAGATGTTCATTGGTTGTTCGGATGGATCTTGGTATGGCATTCCAGATTTGGCTGCCTATAACAAATTAGCAAAATTGAACTGTTTTCATAAAAACCTGGTGTGTGAGTGGAATTCCTGGAGGCGAGCTAGCTGAGAGACTGAGTGGTGGGAGTAAAACCCACGGCCTACTGGGATTTAGCCCAGCCCCAGCCTAAGCCCAGCTCATCATACCTAAGACTTGTTTTTGTAGTAAATCCTGGTCTGGGTACCTACCCCAAAGAGTCTAGCTGGCACCCTGAAATGCATCGAAGGGGTTCAGGGTTACAATAGAAAAATTTCACTATCAAATCGTCATTGGCCCATGATATACTTCTTATTGAAAAGTATTTCAAATTTAATTTTTAATTTATAATTTTTATAATTTTCTTCTCACAACTTTATTCCCAGTAGAAAATAATTCAAACTTTATAAATATATCGTCAGAACTTTGAAAATACTTCTTCAGAGTAACAAAAATTTATCTGAATATCTCTCTATATAAAAAGCAACACCAACGTTCTATGAAGCCTCCAGCCGGAAGTGTGAAGGGGGCGAGATATCCGGTTTCCCTATGAGTGTCTGCCCCGCCCTCTCTGTAACACAGTCAGTGAAGGAAAACAGCAGAGCACGAAATCAAATCGCTGGCTCTGTAACAGTGAAGGACTCAGAGGGGGGAGGGGAGAGAGGCCAGAGGGCACGGACACACACACTCCCACATGCACACAGAAGAAAACATTGCTAGCCCCCATTTCATTTGCATCAGAAATGGGGCTTTTTTACTAGTCTTCAATAAATCAGGGAGACTAGAAACTGACAGACATAAATTCATGTTTCGCCCCAGACTACATCAGGGGATTATGTGTCCTCTTGTTCTTATTCCAATAATCTCTTCCTAACAATGAAGGGTTGACTCAGCCTTGGAGTTCAGATAACTGGAACAGTGCTTCAGAGCAGCTATTTACACCGCTTGTATAAGTTAGGCAGATATAGCAAAGGGATTTCTAGTGTTGGAGGTTTTACCTTGGTTGAACTTCTTGTTCCTTCCTCTTGGGCTGGATTGTGTAGCGTGTCTTCTGTCTTTCCTCTTTTTGCTCCACTGCAGGCAGTGGTGGTAGACTGGTTCTCCGTACCTGTATTCCCGGCTTGAAACAATCCGGCAGTTTTCCTTGCTCTCAGGCTACTTCCCTCTTCTAACATAGTAACATAGTAAATGATGGCAGATGAAGATCTATACTATCCATCCAGTCTGCCCAACAAGATAAACTCATTTTACATGGTATGTGATACTTTATACCCGAGTTTGATTTGTCCTAGCCATTCTCAGGGCACACACCGTAAAAGTCTGCCCAGCAATCTTCTTGTACAAAAAGTTCTGAAGCTAATGTCGAAGCCCCTTAAAATTTACACTCAAGCCCATCCATATCTATTCAGTCACGATCAGGGCGTAGACCGTAGAAGTCTGCCCAGCACTGGTTTTGCTTCCCAATTACTGGCGTTGCCACCCAATCTCCGCTACGATTCCGTAGATCCATTCCTTCTAAACAGGATTCCTTTGTGTTTATCCCACACATATTTGAATTCCATCACCATTTTCATCTCTACCACCTCCCGCGGGAGGGCATTCCACATATCCACCACCCTGTCTGTGAAAAAATACTTCCTGAAATTACTCCTGAATCTGCCCCTCTTCAACCTCAATTCATGTCCTCTAGTTCTACTGCCTTCCAGTCTTCGGAAAAGGTTTGTTTGTGGATTAATACCTTTCAAATATTTGAACATCTGTATCATGTCACCTCTGTTTCTCCTTTCCTTCAAGGTATACATGTTCAGGTCAGTAAGTCTCTCCTCGTACGGTTTGCAACGCAAATCCCATACCATTTTTGTAGCTTTTCTTTGCACAGCTTCCAGTCTTTTCACATCTTTAGCAAGATACGGCCTCCAAAACTGAACACAGTACTCCAAGTGGAGCCTCACCAACGACTTGTAGAGGGGCATCAACACCTCCTTTCTTCTGCTGGTTATGCCCCTCTCTATGCAGCCTAGCATCCTTCTGGCCTCGGCCATCGCCTTGTCACATTGTTTCTTCACCTTTAGATCCTCAGACACCAACACCCCAAGGTCTCTTTCCTGAGTCAAGCTTACTAATCTCTCCCCTCTACATGCTCAGTTTCATTAAAACGAGCGTACACGGCGCTAAAAAACAGAACAGGGTGCCAGCAATGTAAAACCAGCACGGGACAGACGCCTTAGCTGGAGGGGGTTGGGGTCCCCCATCAGCCAAACTGGGGGCCCTGGAGCCAGTTTGAGGGGGCCCAGACCCCTGTGGCCCCCGTAGCTATGCCACTGCTGTCAGCTATTAGCTGGGAGCTTCTTGAGGCTTTTTCTCTCTCTTTTTTATTTTCACTGGTCTTTGAGATTTTTTTCCTATTGCTTACAGTTTACCTGTATAGAGGATCTTTTCTTTTGTATGGTTTAACATTAGCGCATGACCATTAATAGAAAAAAATAGAAACTCAATCATTTTACTGCTGCAGTAGAGATAGTGTTAGCATGCAGGAAAAACCCATGTAAGGGAGCACTAGTAAGAACATAAGCGTTGCCATACTGGGACAGACCAAAGGTCCATGAAGCCCAGTATCCTGTTTCCAATAATGGCCAATCCAGGTCACAAGTACCTGGCAAGATCCCAGAACAGTAAAACAGATTTTATGTTCCTTATCCTAGAAATAAGCAGTGGATATTCCCAAGTCCATCTGAATTATGGCTTATGGATTTTTCTTTTAGGAAATTTTCCAAACTTTTTTAAACCCTACTAAGCTAACCGCTTATGCCACTTTCTACCACAGCTTACTAAAAGGACACCAAAAGCATCAAGAAACATCTAACAGAGCATAGAAGCAAGAACATAGCTAGCTGCAGGATACAGCCGAGACGTGGTGAGTGCAAACTACTCTCAGTATGCAATCCCCCTTTATTGGTTAATGAGGCCAACACTAATATTCGACTTTGATAATTGCTGTGAAAGTTGATGATATTAGGAATTAGGTATTAACCACAGGAAAAATTGCTACCCTTCATGGTCAAACCTGCTATGCCATATCTACCCAGTTCTCATCCCTCCCATGTTCTTTTCTGAGAGTCCCAAAGGGTTGAATTCAAATCTAGATCACCTGCTTGGGCCAAATACATTTTTCTCATCCTCACTGTAAAAATGAAGTGAGTTATTAAGATTTGGAAGTAGGTGGAAAACTTGGACAAAAACTGGGGTGTGACCTGAGTGAGGATTACAGTAACTAGCAGGGGTGGAGTTTTCATGTGTTTTTCAATTAATTTTATGCAACCACAGGAAGACACGCACAGACTTGTGATTTAATCTCATTGTTTTTATGTATGACAAAAAATTTTACAAGACAACTTAAAATCACAATTGAGAAAATACACACTGTAAACATATAAATAAAGTCTGTCTGTACCAGCAGGAAAATGATCATTGGTATTTTACAGAAACATAGTAATGCAGATGATGACTGCAGGAAAAGGACCTCATGGTCTGTTCACTCCACGTTTACGGGGCTCCTACTGTGTTGTCACAACTCATACTCAATCTTTGTTCTTCCCCCTCCCGCCCTAATGTAATGTCACAACAACTCACACTCGATGTTCATTCTTCCCCCTCCCACCCTACTGTGATGTCATAACAACTCACATTTGATGTTCTTTCTCCTCTCACCCTACTGTTACAACAATTCACACTCAATGTTCGTTCTTCCCCCTCCCGCCCTACTGTGATGTCATAACTCACACTCAATCTTTGTTCTTCCCACCCTACTGTGATGTCACAACTCACATTCGATGTTCGTTCTTCCCCCTCCCGCCCTACTGTGATGTCACAAACAACTCACACTCAATCTTTGTTCTTCCCCCTCCCGCCCTACTCTGATGTCACAACTCACACTTGATGTTCGTTCTTCCCCCTCCCACCCTACTGTGATGTTACAAGAACTCACACTCAATCTTTGTCCTTCCCCCTCCCACCCTACTGTGATGTCAGAACTCACACTCAATATTCGTTCTTCACCCTTTCTGCTCTACTGTGATGTCACAACTCACACTCAATCTTTGTTCTTCCGCCTCCTGTTGCTAAGGTCATTTTGTGAACTCCTTTTACCCAGGTATGGTTAATTTACTGGAATAAAAGGGTCCTCGATAATTTGCATTTGAAGTCTAGATATCCTAAAGTGAATTACTGTGCAAACACATACTAATACAAACATGCGTGGGAATTCAAACATGCGTGGGATAGGCATAAAGGAATCCTGTGCAGAAGGAATGGATCCACAGAAGCTTAGCTGAAATTGGGTGGCGGGGTGAAGAGGGGTTGGTGGTTGAGAGGCTAGGATAGGGGAGGGCAGACTTATACGGGGTCTGTGCCGGAGCCGGTGATGGGAGGCGGGACTGGTGGTTGGGAGGCGGGAAATACTGCTGGACAGACTTATACGGTCTGTGCCCTGAAAAAGACAGGTACAAATCAAGGTAAGGTATACACATATGAGTTTATCGTGGGCAGACTAGATGGACCGTGCTGGTCTTTTTCTGCCGTCATCTACTATGTTACTATGTTACACATTAACGCATGTTGTTTGTCCTGTTTTATGTGATGGGATGCGATTGCTAATAACACAGGTTGACCTGGTAATGCACTTTAGTAAGTGTAGCTCGGAGTTTTCATCTTTGATACACCTGAAATTGACACATTTGATGTGACCTTTCAGAACCTTGCATGAGCACACTGATTCCACACTGCATGGTCCCAGGTGGAACCAGGTTTCCCTGGTGAGATGGGGGAGGGGGATTTCTTCCTGGACTCAGAAGCCAGAAATATTGATGCACAAAGAGCTTGGAACATAATCTTTTCAAATATAAATATTTATAAAAGAATAAAGCCTATTTTGTTTAAGATTATAGGACTTGCAAAAAATGCAAGGTATTATTTATATTTTATGAATCTGCAAAGGTGATTGTAAGCTCTGCAGGAGGTTTTCCATTGAAAGACAGAAAACAGCAGTCATTTCCTTCTTCTGTCCATTCTGTCCCCAGCAATATTTAAAAAAAAACATAAAACATCATCTACAAATAAAGGAGAGGTATGACAGAATTCAAGACCCTAATCAAAAGGTGTTTTTTTTTTTTAATTTCGGGGTGATCCCACTATTTTTAACCTCAGGTTGTGAGCTAGTATTTTAATCTGTGCACAGTACCTGCAAGAGGTTAAAGTGGGACCCTCCTGTTTAGAGGGTGCTAACCCCCGGATTCTACAGAGGTCACGCACCTAGAGCAGATGCATGCAAATTAATGTGCTAATGAGGTGTCAACCATTATTCATGTTAATTAGCACTAATTTGGATTTGCACGGGTATCTGCCTGTGCGCTATTCTATAATTCTGCGTATCTAAATAGTCTTATGTGCAACCCAAAAGGGACGTGGCCACGGGAGGGCCACGGGCAGGTGAGGATGTACCCAAAATTTAGACGCAGCATTATACCGGAGTAACGCACCCAACTTGCGTGCTAGGATTTACACCAGGTTTCAGCAGGTCGTAAACTCTCACACCCAAAGTTGTACCAAGGGCGCTGAGCCCAGATTACCCTTTATGGAATAACGCTTATCGCGGATTTCTCCCAGCACCTAAATTTCAGCTCCATTTACTGAATCAGGCCCTTTAAGTACTCCCATGTTAACTCTGCATTAGCAGCAATGCGGTAAGCACTGTTCCCTCTAAGCTGAGCGGGAGTCCTCCAACTGCATTGCTGCCAGTAGGGAGCGGTGCTTCAATATTGTGTTTTTAATTGCTAGGGACAAGCAGGTTCTCTGGAGTTCAGCAGAGCTTGCCTGTCTCTCACTGTTGACAACGTGAAAGTGAAACAGCGCCACCCACTGGCATGATTGTAGGTAGAGGATTCATTCTCAGCTTAGAGGGAACAGTGGTTGTAATTATAATGCGCTAGCTAGCTAATGCTTCCACACCCATTCTCCGCCCATGCCACACCCCCAGATTGAAAACTTCTAGAAAGTTCAGTAACGCACACTTCAACACAAGGATAACAGGCAAACTACCACACAATCCCTTAATGCGTTTGAGCGGTAGCCTGTTACTGTGCGCTAACCCCCTGTTAAAAGCTTAATGCCCTGTAGTAAAAGGGTCTTTTGGCTAATAAGGGTATCACTATGGCTAGTGTGCAGTCTCCCAATGATGCTTCATCTTAAGGCACTTCAAAGTGTACCATATATCATGGACTGTTTTGGAGGTTAACTGGTGATTGATGCTTTTTATATTTTTTTTCTTCCCCGAGGTATCATTTGAGGACTTGAGCTGTAACAATATACTTCATTTACCTTTGTTTTTTTTCTTTTTTTTTTTGTATTCTGTTTTTCCTGTTTATCTGTACAAGTGGATAGCTTGATTATATTTTGTAAATGCCATTATTTAAAAAATCAAATCAACAGGAGCATCAGCGCTACCAGTCCCTGCATGCCAGGCAGCGAACCAGGACTGCATCAGCCTGATTGGTTGACCGGGGGGGGGGGGGGGGGGGGGGGCTGGTAACTGTAATGGAAGCACATGTCCTTCCAGGGGTTTCACAACAGCTGGAATAGCCAGATGCTTAGGGTTGCGGTGCCAGCGATGAGCGAAGCCTTGGCTAGCACGCTGCTTCCAGTGTTGCAGGCGTCCTCGTAACAGCATGTGGTATTGTACTGGTAACCCAATGAGTCGTCATGTGTGGAGGTGCCGCAGGTGTCGTTGGTGACACAGTCCAGTCTCTTGATCTCCTTGATAGCCCCTGCGTGTCATGTAAAAGAGACAGCGGAAGAATGGTGAGCTCATGCAGAGACATAAACAGTGAAAAAAATAAGAATACAGCAATAATTTTGATTCTTATGACGACTTTAAATCCAAACAGAATCTCTGAAGAGCTTTGCAGTGCAGGGGCATAGCCAGACAGCCAATTTTGGGTGGGCCTGAGTCCAAGGTAGGTGGGCATGGAATTCATGCCCTCCCCCCGTCCCTAGCCCCCCTCTGCTCTTCATCCCTCCCTCCACCTGCAAGCCCACAATATTAAATACCTGAGCAGGACGGGATCTACAAACCCCGCCAGATGAAGATTTCCTCCTGCTCAGACAGTCAGCACTCTTCCAAGCAAGCCAGCAGCACTTTCCTTGAGCTGATGCCAGGGCCAGCAGGCTGTGCATGCATGAAAACTAAGCATGTGAAGAGGGGCTGGTGTTGGTTTCAGCTCCAGGCAAGTGCTGCCAGCTGTTGTTTGAAAGAGCACTGGCTGCCTGAGAAGAAGGAAATCTTCAGCTGACGGGGTTGAGTGCACAATTTTGGGTGGGCCAGAGTCCAAATAGGGTGGGCCCTGGCCCACCCAGGCCCACCCATGGCTACACCACTGTTGCAGTGTAACGTTGCAAAGGTAGATGTATGGCCACCATTGGGATTGATAAGCAGAAAGTGCCAGAAATGTGAAAAAGCAGATGCAATTTCCTCATTGAAGATGCTGTTATTATAGCAGCCCGTGGACGATGTTATTACCTTATGGGGGTAAATTTCTATAACTGGGTGCCGACATTTAGGTGTCATATTTTCGCAGGTAGTGAGCTTGACCCAGTGGCATACCAAGGGGGGGGGGGGCGGTGGGGGTGGTCCGCCCCGGGTGCATGCCGCTGGGGGGGGGGGGGGTGCCGCACGCCTGTTGGCTCCGAGTCCGCTCGTTCCCTCCCTGCTGTTCCCTCTGCGCGGAACAGGTTACTTCCTGTTCCAGGGCAGAGGGAGCAGCAGGGAGGGAACGAGTGGACTCGAAGCTAACAGGCGCGTGGCACCCCCCAGCAGGTAAAAATGCACCCGGGGGGAAGGGTCGCGCTGCACCCGGGGGGGGGGGGGTAGTTTCGCCGGAGGGGGGGGTGCATCGGCGATCCGCCCCGGTGTCAGCCAGGCTAGGAATGCCACTGGCTTGACCTATAAGGAAACCTAAGAAAAATCAAAAAAGCACAAGGAGCCTTCACAATGAAGAACGTCTCAGCTGCACTTTATTAGAACAGACCTGACATGGTCTGCGTTTCGGCAACAATGCCTGCGTCAGGGGGTCTCTATTTGATTATTCCACCAAAACATACTTGGGAAAAATTAAACTAAATAACCATTCATACATATAATCGTTAATATAATTATTTAAATTTTAGATTGTGCTCAGTCCATATCCATTACACCCATAGCGTTCCCAGGGAAAGCATGTGGTAGTGTTTAGATGGAACCATCATAGCACAGCCTGTGTTCCACCTCCTCAAAATGTATGCGCACACACCTACTGTTACTTATAATGCAACTTACAATTAATGATGTTTCAAATTTTCAAAAACAGATCTCATTAAGTCAACTATGCATTCAAACCATAAAACAGTTAGTTCTTATTATACCCCACAACAAGTAACTGCAGTTATAATATGAATCCTAATTTTGAGTAACACTCACTTGTAAATCTCATACAGCTTGTGGTTACCACTAAATTCTACACATACCACAAATACATACTCAAAAAACCTGATTATGTAAAAAAGAATAACAAAAAATAACTTCCCTTAGGAACCCAGTGTGCTCGTGCAGGTGATTTAAAATTTCATCAAAAGTTCATTCGTGCTCTTCAACACCATCTCACTTTTCCCTTTAACTAACAGTTAAAGTTAAAAGGGAAAAGTGAGATGGTGTTGAAGAGCACGAATGAACTTTTGATGAAATTTTAAATCACCTGCACGAGCACACTGGGTTCCTAAGGGAAGTTATTTTTTGTTATTCTTTTTTACATAATCAGGTTTTTTGAGTATGTATTTGTGGTATGTGTAGAATTTAGTGGTAACCACAAGCTGTATGAGATTTACAAGTGAGTGTTACTCAAAATTAGGATTCATATTATAACTGCAGTTACTTGTTGTGGGGTATAATAAGAACTAACTGTTTTATGGTTTGAATGCATAGTTGACTTAATGAGATCTGTTTTTGAAAATTTGAAACATCATTAATTGTAAGTTGCATTATAAGTAACAGTAGGTGTGTGCGCATACATTTTGAGGAGGTGGAACACAGGCTGTGCTATGATGGTTCCATCTAAACACTACCACATGCTTTCCCTGGGAACGCTATGGGTGTAATGGATATGGACTGAGCACAATCTAAAATTTAAATAATTATATTAACGATTATATGTATGAATGGTTATTTAGTTTAATTTTTCCCAAGTATGTTTTGGTGGAATATTCATATTTGAGGACTTGGGTAGTCTATATGTTTTTTCTTCCGGTTGAGTAGTGAGGGTCTCTATTTGATGTCTGACCCAAATGGTCCATAGACGAAAATCAAAGTTGTCTTGAAAAAGACAGGTCCGCTAGGGGCTTTAAAAGTACGGGAACCAAATCTGGACCTGGTTAAACGTACTGCACTATGAATCGCAGCCAAACAACTGCGTGGTTTAGCAGCAATCGCCCCATTGTTTGGCTGCGATTGCTGATTTGGTTCCCAATTGCCTCAGGTACAAACTTAGATTGTGAGCCCTCCTGGGACAGAGAAATATCCAGTGTACTTGAATGTAATTCACCTTGAGCTACTACTGAAAAAGGTGTGAGCAAAATCTAAATAAAGATAGGACTGCTATTTAGGAGGTCCTATTTGGCCGCTGTACGTAAGTAATGCCACACTGGGAAAAGACCAAGGGTCCATCGAGCCCAGCATCCTGTCCTGTCCATGACAGCAGCCAATCCAGGCCAAGGGCACCTGGCAAGCTTGCCAAACGTACAAACATTCTATACATGTTATTCCTGGAATTGTGGATTTTTCCCAAGTCCATTTGGTAGTGGTTTATGGACTTGTCCTTTAGGAAACTGTCTAACCCCTTTTTAAACTCTGCTAAGCTAACCGCCTTTACCACGTTCTCCGGCAACGAATTCCAGAGTTTAATTATGCGTTGGGTGAAGAAAGATTTTCTCCGATTTGTTTTAAATTTACTACACTGTAGTTTCATCGCATGCCCCCTAGTCCTAGTATTTTTGGAAAGCGTGAACAGACGCTTCACATCCACCTATTCAACTCCACTCATTATTTTATATACCTCTATCATGTCTCCCCTCAGCCATCTCTTCTTCAAGCTGAAAAGCCCTAGCCTCCTTAGTCTTTCTTCATAGGGAAGTCGTCCCATCCCCGCTATCATTTTAATCGCCCTTCGCTGCACCTTTTCCAATTCTACTATATCTTTCTTGAGATGCGGCGACCAGAATTGAACACAATACTCAAGGTGCGGTCGCATCATGGAGCGATATAATGGCATTATAGCATCCTCACACCTGTTTTCCATACCTTTCCTAATAATACCCAACATTCTATTCGCTTTCCTAGCCACAGCAGCACACTGAGCAGAAGGTTTAAGTGTATTATTGACGACGACACCCAGATCCCTTTCTTGGTCCGTAACTCCTAACGTGGAACCTTGCATGACGTAGCTATAATTCGGGTTCTTTTTTCCCACATGCATCACCTTGCACTTGCTCACATTAAAACGTCATCTGCCATTTAGCCACCCAGTCTCCCAGTCTCGTAAGGTCCTTCTGTAATTTTTCACAATCCTGTCGCGAGTTAACGACTTTGAATAACTTTGTGTCATCAGCAAATGTAATTACCTTGCTAGTTACTCCCATCTCTAAATCATTTATAAATATATTAAAAAGCAGCGATCCTAGCACAGACCCCTGAGGAACCCCACTAACTACCCTTCTCCATTGTGAACACTGCCCATTTAACCCCACTCTCTGTTTCCTATCCTTCAACCAGTTTTTAATCCACAACAGGACATTTCCTCCTATCCCATGACCCTCCAATTTCCTCTGTAGGTTTTCATGAGGTACCTTGTCAAAAATCCAGATACACAATATCAACTGGCTCCCCTTTGTCCACATGTTTGTTTACTCCTTCAAAGAATTGAAAGCTGGCGAAGGCTAGTCAGGTATATCGGGTGGTAATATTCAGCAGAGATAACTGGCTATCTCGCACTGAATTTTAGCGCTTACCTGGTTAACTGTGCCATGTACACGCACAAATGTACACTCACCCACGTGACTAGAAGTATTCTGGAAATTTAAGCTTGCAAGTGGCATGGAAAGTTTGGATGTGTTAACGTGATGCCTACATGGGGGCTTTGATGATGATCAGTGCAGTAGCACCCTCACAATCGCTCACTTTAGACAGGAGCACTTTTCAGCCACTTTCGAAACTCTTCACTGGAAACAATGAAAGAGGCAGAATACATTCACAAGATTTTGGAACAGTCCTAGTTTTGAACTTACATCCCAAAGCATTGTATGATTTGTAGTGCCTGGTCCTGCATACTGAAATCAGTGCTGCAAGTCCCGTAATGCATCAGGAGAAAATCCAGGACTGTCCCAAAATCTCCAGCCTGGAACTGGGTAACATGGCATCTCTGCCTTAATCCTGCTCTGCTCACCTGCCACCCACACCTTAAAGGAGGACAGATTTAGCCAGTCTGGGTTTTACTTCCATTGCTTTCAATGGAAGCAAAACCCGGACTGGATCAATGTGTCCAACTTTTTCTGGAGCCACTCGGTAACCCTAAACTTAAGCCACCACAGAGCAAAGACACACAACCCCCCCCCCCCCCCCCCCGCAGGCATCACGTAAAGGGCATTGCAGAGCAGAGAAAGCTGGACATACAAGTCTACATATGACCAAAAGGTGTTCGCAAAACAAGAGCTACACCCACACAGGGGCATAACTATGGGGGGACCACGGGGGCCTGGGCCCCCACAAATGATGTCTGGGCCCCTAGTTTGGCTGGCGGGGGTCCCCAACCCCCGCCAGCCAAAGCCTTCTTCAGCGACGCCCATCTCCGGCGCAGCCGCATTCCTGCCCTCCTCTTCTTTCTTCTTGCTCCTCCTGTCCTGTGCATGCTGACGCTCCTTCTCAGTTTCACGTAAAGGAGCGTCAGTGTGCACAGGGCAGGAACACGGCTGCGATGCAGACCGGCGCTGAAGAAGGCTTCAGCTGGCGGGGGTTGGGGACCTGCAAAGGTATTTGTGAGGCGAGGGAGGTGCGAGAAGGCACGAGGCGGTGGCAGGTGGGCGGGGGGGGGGGGGGGGGGGGAGGGGGAGGCAAAGCGTGGCAGGGGCGGCAGGGCGGCACTCAAAATGTGCCCCCAACTTTGGGCTCTCACCTCCTTCCACCCTAAGGTCTGGCTACCCCCCTGCACCCACATATACATAGAGACACATAGGAAGCACAAAGCAGAGAGAGGGGGACATAGATTTTTTTTCGGTGGCGTAACTTACACTTCAGGTCATCTGAGCTGATCTGGTAGGTCATGGTGCCACAAGCTTCCGTACAATTTACGGTTTTTGATTTAAAGATGCAGTCAGCCAAGGGCTTCATGTGGAGGCCACAGACATTGCATTCAAGGGCACTCGCTGAAGACGAAAGTAAGCAGAGGAACAAAGAAAAACATTTTATTAGGATATGTAAACAGCAACCAAAGAACATCTACTTTTATCCCTTTTAATAACAGAGTTGCTTCTTGTACACAGTCCCTGCTGACTCATGGCAAGATGTGTGACGGATTTTCAGCCCTTCAGCACAGTCCTTGTTCACTCCTGGCAGGAGAGGACACAGGAAAACACAGAGAGACAGTCAGGTCTTCAGCACAATCCCTTCTCTCTTATGGCAAGATGTGTGACAAGGACACTCAGGGGTCTTTTACTAACATGCGTTAAGTTAGAGAATTGCACGGGGACAGAAATGTCACCCATCCCCGCTGGAATCTAACACATCCCTGCCCGTCCCCGCTGAAATCTCCTCCATCCTCGCCCATCCCCTGTGCTAAAATAACCTGACTTCTGGTAAAATAAGCCAACTTAACAGTAACCCATGTTGATAACTGGGATTTCAATGCTATCAACCATATCCATTCATTTTTTAGTTCTATTATAATTGCCATATTAAACAGTATCGTTTCAACCTTAATGGAGAGGGTTATCATTAATTAATCCTTATCAATACCCAGCTCCAATCAATCCTTACCAATGTCTTTTATATAGCACTTTAAGGGTTCTGAGTATTGGATCCATCAGATAATCATGTCTCCACCATTCAGGCTATGGTGGAGACATGATTATCTGATGGATTCAATACTCAGAACCCTTAAAGTGCTATATAAAAGACATTGGTAAGGATTGATTGGATCTGGGTATTGATAAGGATTAATTATAATTGCCATGGCACAAGGAAAGGATAGGTAGGTTGGCCTGGCATTAAACTTCCGTGGGAACCCCGCAGGACCTGTGTCCATCCCTATGGGATCCCTGCGGACCTGGAGGGTATTCCCGCGGGAGTCCCGTGGACCTAGTAGGCATTCCTACTACTGGAGTCCCGTTGACCTGGAAGGGATCCCTGCAGGAGCCCCACGGAAACCGCAGAATCCCTGCTAACCCTGATCCCTGGCAGCTCTCTAAGTTAAGTTTTTGTACTGTAAGTGCAAAGGCAGTGCGGTAACTGTTGGTGGGGGAGGGGGGCTCCCAGCATGTCCTTTGTAGTTTTTGCACAGAAATGTTCATTAGGGAAAGGGACTTGATATACCGCCTTTCTGTGTTTTTTTGCAACTACATTCAAAGCGGTTTGCATATTATATACAGGGACTTATTTGTACTTGGGGCAATGGAGGGTTAGGTGACTTGCTCAGAGTCATAAGGAGCTGCAGTGGGAACTGAACTCAGCACCCCAGGATCAAAGTCCACTGCACTAACCACTAGGCTACTCCTCCACTAGCAACATTCCATCTAGAAGCCTGCCTTTGCAGATCAGCAGTGCGGCTGCGCAGGCTTCTGTTTCTGTGAGTCTGACGTCCTTCACGTACGTGCAGGACATCAGAGTCACAGAAACAGAAGCCTGCGCGGCCGCGTTGCTGATCTGCAAGGGCAGGCTTCTACATGGAATGTTGCTAGTGGAATAGCAACATTCCATGTAGAATCTCAAATAGTAGCAACAGAATCTCAATAGTAGCAACATTCCATCTAGAATCTCCAATAGTAGCAACATTCCATGTAGAATCTCAAATAGGGGAAGGGAAATGGAACTTGATATGCCGCCTTTCTGAGGTTTTTGCAACTACATTCAATGCGGTTTACATATATACAGGTACTTATTTTGTACCTGGGGCAATGGAGGGTTAGGTGACTTGCTCAGAGTCATAAGGAGCTGTAGTGGGAATTGAACTCAGCTCCCCAGGATCAATGTCCACTGCACTAACCACTAGGCTACTCCTCCACACCAGCGCGTTAACTATGATTGCAGTAAGTGTGGATGCTCATAGGGCCTCCTGTTGAGGAAGCACTAAGTGAACCCACTCTACCTGCACAAGTGACAGTGCAAGGTATGTTACCCCGTGCTAACTGCAGTATGGCATTCATGCCCATTCCCACACTTACAAGGGAATTCTATAAATGGCGGCCAAAATTAGGGACAGGGATGTTCCAGGCTAAACTAGTATTCTGCAAAGAGTGTTCTGCCCAGTGCCCTTTATCAAATACGAGCTTCGTGCGACTCTCACACCTAACTTTGGGCACTGCTGGTGTGCAACTAGCGGCACTTGGGCGCGTACACGACCTTATTCTATAATATCTCGCCTAATTTCTAGAAATGCCCATGCCCCTGCCATGGCCCCCCTCCCTTTTGAGTTGCGTGCTATAAAATTTTGGCACACATTTTATCGAAGAGGGTGCAGGGCAGATCCTCGCGTAAACCCAAATGAGTGCCAATTAGTGATTGCCAACAGCTCATTAACTAATTAGTTTGTGCATGTGGATCTGGGATCCATGCCTATATGGAATGTGCAACGTAATGTATGCTAACTGCTAAGCCACCATGGTAACGGTTGGCGTGCTCGTGTGATGGCAGTTCGCATGCGCTAATTCATACGTTAAGTGCTTAACGCACTTCAGTAAAAGACGCCCTGAGCCCTTCTTTAAATGATGTCCTTTGGGACAGTTTTTAAACTGTTTTGGGGAAAGCTTTATTTAGTGGTGTAGGCCCACTCAATAGCAATGCACATCATTGGCGTTGCTGGCAGGTATCTTCATGCCCCATGAGCTGAAGATGTCCTCTGCGAAGCCTCCAGCTGCTGATGCTGGTTTCTCCCATTATGCACAGTTCATGTGCGTGAACTGAGCATGCACAGTGGTGCCAGAGTTGTCCCTATTGACTTTCCTGCTGCTCAGATGGCCTTGGGGACTCCACAGAGGACGTTCCTAGGTGGAGGCACGGGGGTCCCTGCCAGCCATGGCATTTTTAACATTAGGGAGAGATGCAGCAGTGGAGAGGAAACGCATGGACCACTCCTCCCCCAGTTTCTCCCCAGCCCTTTCTGACTATGCCTCTGCTTTTAACTGTGCGTTTTGTTCCAGGTTTCAAAGGGGAAGCATTTTCTCTTTCAGACCTACGACAAATACTAAGTCCCCGTGGATGTCTGCACCTCTTTTTTCTGTGGGTATTCTTTGCACAGAAAATGCAACCAAAACACATTAGTTTTCTTCTGCAGTGCTTCTGGGACACTTCCTCTTTTTTTATCCAATGTGATAATTGCCCATTTAATTTAGGTAAAATACAGAAACACATAAACTGCTGAGAGGAGAAGGAGGCAAGAGAATTAAGCAGGCTCAGTAACCAGAGATACATGAGTTGCTGAGGGGAGAGAAGGGGGCAGGAGGGGAAAAGCAGGGGGTCAAAATCAGAGATATATAAACTACTGAGGGGAGAAAGGGGGGGGGGAAGAGAGAAAAGCAGGGGCAATAACCAGAGATACAGTGCATGAATTGCTAAGTAGAGAATAGGGGGCAGGAGGGGAATTGGAAGAGTGAGAACCAATGATAAAGGACATACTGAAGGGAGAGGAAGGAAGCAAGAGGGGAAAGTAGAGCAATAACTAGGCATATAGGAACTGTTCAAGGCAGAAAGAGGGGGTAAGAGGAAAAAAGTACAGGTGATAACTGGAGATATATGAACTGCAGAGGGAGGGGGCAGGAAAGGGAAAACAGGCAATACATGAACTGCTGAAGAGATAGGAGAGCTGAAGTTTTTTTTTTTAGACAGGGTCTTACAGGTACAACCCTAAACTATAGCACAGAGGGGCAGATACAACTCTAACCTTCTTAATGGGCAGACGAGATGGACCAAACAGGTCTCTCTGGTCATTTCCTATGTTAAAGAGACAGCTCTGAGCACTTTGAATAGTTATTTTAAAAATAATAATAATAATAATAAAACCTCTGAATATTCACCCACCCAGGCTGAGACACAGTGAACTGAGAAGAGCCAAGCAGAGGATTCTGTGCATTTTCCGTTTGTCTGTCCTTCCAAATGTCCAGAAAAGCAGAGGGTATCTGAATCGGTGACGTGCAGACTTCCACCAGGTCTTGAAAAGTGCTGATCTGATCTCATTTCTCTGCTGCTAATATTTATACTGTTTTCTTTGCATTTCCCTGTGCAGGGGATGACCTAGTGTTACACAGCATGTTTTCAGGAACGCCCAAGGAAACATTTTAGAGAAACAAATAAAAAGGAATAGACAGGTAAATTCAAGGACTGTTTCACAATGAGGAAGAGTACATCAGTATATCTGTATGTCAGTGAAACTGCCTGATCTGGTGGTTGCAAACGGAAAGCAGGACACCTAAAAATAACCAACCTGTAACTGAATTTTGAATATTTTTTTATTTCACCTGAGACATACCCACCCATCTTTATGCAAGAAGGTCATTTTTATTCATTCGGTTATAACAACTTACATACCAGAATTCATAAACATTCAAAGCAGTTCACAATAAAATTAAACAGAAAAATACAAAGAGTGGAAGAAAGTGCTCTGGGAAATATTACCTGTCCCCAATCTATCTATCCCTGTGTCTCAGTTCTAATCCCCAGCTCTGTCCCAGGAGCTTTGTGTGTGATCCTGTGGCAAGTCACTCTGGGGTCAGTTCTGTACATGGGCGCCTGCTTATAGAGATCCCCAATCCTGCGTGGTGAGAGCTTATTCTATGTGCCTCGGTTCTAATCCCCGGCTCTGTCCCAGGCGCTTTGTGTATGATCTTATGGCAAGTCACTTTGGGGTTGATTCTATAAATAGGCTCCTGCTTTTAGACACTCCACACTGAGAGCTTATTGTATGTGCCTAAGTTCTAATCCCCAGCTCTGTCACTGATTCCCAGAAAGTAACCATGGGTGAGTCATGTTATCTCCCTGTAGCTGAGTTCTAATCTCCAAATCTGTCACTGATTCCCTGAAAGTGACCTTGCTGTGAGTCATGCTATCTCCCTGCAGCTCAGTTCTAATCCCCAGATCTGTCACTGATTCCCAGAAGGTGACCATGGTGTGAGTCATGTTATCTCCCTGTAGCTGAGTTCTAATCCCCAAATCTGTCATTGATTCCCTGAAAGTGACCTTGCTGTGAGTCATGCTATCTCCCTGCAGCTCAGTTCTAATCCCCAGATCTGTCACTGATTCCTTGAAAGTGATCTTGGGTTGAGTCATGTTATCTCCTTGTACCTCAGTTCTAATCCCCAGTTCTGTCACTGATTCCCAGAAAGTGACCTTGCAGTGAGTCATGTTATCTTCTGTAGCTCAGTTCTACTCCCCAACTCTGTCACTGATTTCCAAAAAGTGGCCATGGGGTGAGTCATGCTATCTCCTGTACCTCAGTTCTAATCCCTGGCTCTGGCACTGGCACTGATTCCCTGAAAGTGAATTTGGAGTGAGTCATATCTCTGTGTACCTCAGTTCTAATCCCCGGCTCTGTCACTGATTTCCAAAAAGTGACCATGGGGAGAGTCATGTTATCTCCTGTATCTCAGTTCTAATCCCTGGCTTTGGCACTGATTCATTGAAAGTGATCTTGGGTGAGTCACGTTGTCTCCTTGTACCTCAGTTCTAATCCCCAGCTCTGTCACTGATTCCCAGAAAGTGACCTTGAAGTGAGTCATGTTATCTTCTGTAGCTCAGTTCTAATCCCCGACTCTGTCACTGATTTCCAAAAAGTGACCTTGGGGCGAGTCATGCTATCTCCTGTACCTCAGTTCTAATCCCTGGCTCTGGCACTGATTCATTGAAAGTGATCTTGGGGTGAGTCACGTTATCTCCTTGTACCTCAGTTCTAATCCCTGGCTCTGTCAGTGATTTCCAAAAAGTGACCATGGGGTGAGTCATGTTGTCTCCTGTACCTCAGTTCTAATCCCCGGCTCTGTCACTGATTCCCTGAAAGTGAATTTGGAGTGAGTCATATCTCTGTGTACCTCAGTTCTAATCCCTTACTCTGGCACTGATTCATTGAAAGTGATCTTGGGGTGAGCCACGTTGTCTCATTGTACCTCAGTTCTAATCCCCAGCTCTGTCACTGATTCCCAGAAAGTGACCTTGCAGTGAGTCATGTTAACTTCTGTAGCTCAGTTCTAATCCCCGACTCTGTCACTAATTTCCAAAAAGTGACCATGGGGTGAGTCATGCAATCTCCTTGTACCTCAGTTCTAATCCCTGCTCTGTCACAGATTCCCTGAAAGTGAATTTGGAGTGAGTCATATCTCTGTGTACCTCAGTTCTAATCCCCAGCTCTGTCACTGATTTCCAAAAAGTGACCATGGGGTGAGTCATGTTATCTCCTGTACCTCAGTTCTAATCTCTGGCTCTGGCACTGATTCTTTGAAAGTGATCTTGGGGTGAGTCATGTTGTCTCCTTGTACCTCAGTTCTAATCCCCGGCTCTGTCACCGATTCCCTGAAAGTGAATTTGGAGTGAGTCATGATATCTCTCTTACCTCAGTTCTAATTCCCGGCTCTGTCACTGATTCCTTGAAAGTGACCTTGGGGTGAGTCATGTTATCTCCTTGTACTTCAGTTCTAATCCTTGGCTCTGTCACTGGTTCCCAGAAAGTGACCACGGGGTGAGTCATGTTATCTCCTTGTACCTCAGTTCTAATCGCTGTACTGTAGAATAGAATAGTGGATTATTCTATCACCGGCACCCAGAGGTACATTTTTCCTCGCACCTGTGCTGTAGAATAAAATAACGGATTATTTTGTCAGATACAATCCTATATAATAATTCTCACCTCCAAAGTTCTATGCGCCTTGCTGTCTGTGTCCGTGACTTCTTCAGAGTTGGTCTGCTAGGCTCCGAAGCCCAGGCTGACATCACCATTGCCATTGTGGCCACACCCCTGGGGTGGGGGTTGACCTGGGAGGGGCGGGGCACATGACGTGGACACGGATCACGGCGCCACCAGGGATGGCGATGGGAAAGAGCAGAGCGGCCAGCAGTAGCCAGGCCGCGGCGAACAGGAGCAGGAGCCCCCCCCCCTCGGTGCATCAAACCCACCCCCCCTCGGCGCATCAAACTCGGATCACTGGTGAGGGAAGTGGCCTTGCAAAAGCGAAAGAGAGAGAGAGAATCTTGCCAAGGGATCTGATAGGATCGGTGCCGGCAACACCCCCAAGGGCCTCTGCAGTATGCTGCTGGCTGGCCCACCCTGGCTGGCACCATGTACGTGAGTTACCTGCTGGAGAAGGACGTTGGCATGTACCCGGGCTCTGTGCGCCCCCACCCCTCCCTGCAGAGCTATCCCAGCGCTGCCCAATATCCCGATTACGGAGGCTACCACAGCCTGAGCATGGACACTGCTGCCCCCACCTCGGCATCCCCAGCCTGGCTCTCTCCCTACAACGCTCCCCGGGAACAGTGGAGCCACACTACCTATAGCACAGGACCGGCCACACTCAACCTGTCCCCTGGGGGCGTCCTAGGTTACAGCCCGGTAGCCGAGTACCCAACAGGCCCGCCTCTGAAACTCGGAGGGAGGGAGAGACCCTGAAATTCGGAGGGAGGGGACGACCCTGACACTCGGAGGGAGGGAGGGAGGGGACAACCCTGGCACTCGAAGAGAGGGGGCGACCCTGGAACTGGGACGGAGGGGGGGACCCTGGCACACACTCTCATTCTCACACACACACTCTCTCTCTCTCACAGACACACTCGCACCCAGTCTCACTCTCTCTCTGTCACACACACAGACTTGCACATTCACTCTCTCTTTCTCACAGAGTCACTCTCACACACACTCTCTCAAACATACACACTCCGAGGAAAACCTTGCTAGCGCCCGTTTCATTTGTGTCAGAAATGGGCCTTTTTTACTAGTTATAGCATATTTCATATGGCATCTGGGCTGTTGAATAGGATAGCAGATTATATTCTCACAGGCACCAATGAGCATTTCTAATGATATTTGCAGTGTAAAATAGGATCCATGCAATGTCATACGTGCCTTGAGTGAATTCCTTCAAAAAGGCGGTAAATAAACCCTAATAAAAAAATTAAATACAGCAGATACATAGGCAGGTAGAGAGATGTTATCTATTTCTGATCTTGACCATTTGTCCCCTTGGCTCAGTTCCAGCGCAACAATTCGTTTCCTGATCCAGCACGCTGTACATCTCACCTTTTTCCTCCTCCCTTGTAAAAAAAACCTCAAACCCACAGAAACCGGAAGCTTGACAAGAAAACAAAGAATGAGTCAGTGTTCCCTGTGGCTGCAGGGTGGGGTGTTCATCCCTGAGAACGGAGAGTTCAGTTCTCTGGGAACTCATCAGGGATGACTAGGGTGGCAGGGAAGGGCTGACCATGGGGTAACCGTACTGGGTCTCTGGCCACTGAGAGAGGTGTTGCCAACTATGGAAAAGATCCAGGGAGACCCATGAGCCCCTTTCCCCTAGGATTTTGCTATTTAAATAACTCACTAATAAGACTTAGCAGTTTACTGCCCTTCCCCCCCATCCTGAAAGCAATCCTGTGAAAATGCATATTTATAAATCATACTTTTTAAAAATATTACACATTATCCCCTCCCCCCCAATGCTATAAACTTGTGTTACAGTTGCGAGGATTGGCAATGCCTGATTTATGCAGACGACATTCTGCCTCAGAAAGAGTCTGTCCCTGTTGTGGTGACTCAGCTCCAATCTTGTTTTTGATCAGTTGGATCAGTGGATGTTTGTTAATCGTTTTTGATGTATCTAAAACTTTTAACTGCAAAGAGCAAATCAAATTCAGAAATCTGAAATTGGGATATTTGCTCCAATTATTAGATCATTGTTATACACTTGAAGCATTAATGACATCTAATTTTTATCAATTAGTCTCATTAGCCCAGGGTACCTTTTTTTAAAATTAGGACACCAACTGTAATGGCTTCATCATTGGCTCCACCACCGGCCAAAACACTACAGAGAAAGACTCTCAAAATTATAGTTTCACTGAGAAAAAAGTCTGCAGTAAAAGGTCAATAGGGTTAATTAATTTTAAATTTTTTAATCAAGTGTATAAACAAAGTCTAAAAAGAACCACTGAAACTCTAAAGCTGGTTCAATACGATAAGAAGTCAAAACGTCAAATATTACAAATAATCAGACCGTGGAATTAAAGGGTACTTAGCTTGACCCGGTGGTATCATGCCACAATTCTAACGTCTTCTTTAGTCAAGCGTGACCATCAATTCATCCGTCAGTTCCGATATTGCAATTTACATTGATAAGAAGGACAATTTTTCTTTTTGTTCTTTCTCCTGATGAAGTTGCGAAACAGCGGGAGTCCTAAGTCTGTCGAGAAATGAGAAACATAGTATGTGGATGATGAACCAGATTTTGGTGGGATGGAAAAGTTTACTCCGAACGAATAAATTGCAATATCGGAACTGACGGATGAATTGATGGTCACCAAGAGGTATTTTCCGCAACTTGGTCCAATCGATGGTGATAAGTCATCTAGACTACTGCAATGCGCTTTATGCTGGTTGTAAAGAGCA
Source organism: Microcaecilia unicolor (assembly GCF_901765095.1). Taxonomy (NCBI): domain Eukaryota; kingdom Metazoa; phylum Chordata; class Amphibia; order Gymnophiona; family Siphonopidae; genus Microcaecilia; species Microcaecilia unicolor. The sequence continues at coordinate 214,273,704 of NC_044033.1, forward strand.
TATCATCAAGAACTTCAGACAGCTCAGAACACCGCAGCTAGACTAATATTTGGAAAGGCAAAATACGAAAGTGCTAAGCCCCTAAGAGAGACGCTGCATTGGCTTCCAGTTAAAGAACTTACTGTGTTCAAAGTGTGCGCTCTGATTCATAAGGTTATTCATGGAAATGCTCCAGCCTACTGTCACACCTCTAGCGGTACTTCTAGGTTAGTGAGCCCTTGGACCACTGCCGAGGAGCGGCAGCGGCAGGAGAATCACCCAAACACAGGACAGGCAGAACAGACTTCCCGGTACCCTCGGCTGGAATTCTCAGACAAAGGCTGCCGCCGAGGCAGCTCAGGCTGACACCAACTGGACCGGAAATAGCCCAAACTTCACCTGCACTTAACCACTGTTCCTCAAGGGTTGAGCCCCAGAGTGCGGGCGGTCGGCAGGACTTACCGGACAGGGCAGGAAGGCAGAGCTGCAGGGACCAGCAGGCTAAAGGAACCAGGAACCCGGCTGGAGCAGGGCAGGCAGCAGACAGAAGAGTAAGTCAGAAGACAAGCTGGGTCTTGGCAGGCAGCAGTCAGTAGAAAAGTCAGCAAACAAGCAGGGTCAAAACCTAAAACAGGAAAAACTCAGTAGCACTGCAAACGACTTCCACCAAAGGAAACTCCTCTGAGGACCTCTGTTGCAAGGCAACTAGGAACCTTTCCAGGTGGTTAATAAAGGCAGCCCACAAGGGTGTTCACCAGGTACGGATACTGCTTAGTTCCAAAAAACTCCCAAAACAACCTGGAGGGCTGGAAGATCCGGACCGGACCAGCATATCTTCTGGAGCATGGGAAACGCTAAACCATCAATTCGCAGCATTCCCCGGGTCTAACTCCCGGGGCCCGAGGTGACTGCAAGCCAGGAACCTGGACACAACCGTGACACCTACATGTCAGACCTTATTGATCTCCCACCCAGAAACGCTAAAAGATCAGCACGCACATTCCTGGGACTTCACTTCCCAAGTTGTAAAGGTCTAAAATACAAACTAGTACATGCGTCTAGCTTTTCCTACATTGGCACACAGATGTGGAATGCATTGCCACTTGACCTGAAGACTATTCACGACCTAATCAACTTTCAAAAATCATTAAAGGCTTACCTTTTCAACAAGACGTACCATAATAATCAATAATAGGATTTCTAACATACCGCTAGTCACTTGATATTCTGATTGTTTTCTTGTTTACTGAATTGATTATATCCACTATGTTTCACTTGTTCGATATGTAATTAATTGTGTTTCTACTCTTGAATGACGCTTGACATGATGTAATATTGTAAGCCACATTGAGCCTGCAAATAGGTGGGAAAATGTGGGATACAAATGCAACAAACAAACAAACAAACAAATAAATAGTCAATGACATAGGCCATATTCCAGCTGCCATAAATGAATAGGGGGCGAGTCTCTTTCAACTGAAAGGAAGCTCTGGAATGAGGGGGCATGAGATGAAGGTGAAAGGGGACAGACTAAGGAGTTACCTACAGAAATACCTTTTCATGGAAAGGGTGGTGAATGAACGGAATGGCTTCCCGGTAGAAGTGGTGGAGACGAAGACTATCTGAATTCAAGAAAGCTCAAGACAAGTACTTAGGATCTTTAAGGGAGAGGAAGGGATAGTAGACAACATGGATAGGCCATATTCCAGCCAATATTTAGCACTGTTTAACTGGCCACGAATGGCTCCTGGCCAGTGACATAACAGTTAGCTGGGTAAGCGATAATATTCAGCTCAGGATAGCCGGTTATCTCTGCTGAATATTAACGCTTAGCGCATAGTGGCTAACCAGCTATACTGCGTGATATAACCAGCTAGCCGCGAAAATTCAGCGTTTCACCAGCTAAGCTTAGCAGCCAAATCGAACCGCCTATATTTGACCGCTATAAACTTAACTGGCCAGCACTGAATAGTAACTTGACTGGTAAAGTTTAATCAGGCCAAAAAATGCCGAATATCTGGGCTCAGCACTGATCACGGCACTTAGCCGGCCTGCTTCCAGAGGGCTGAATATTGGCCGGATTGTCTTCATCTGCCTTCATTTTTTCTCTGTTTCTGTCAATGGCATCTCTGGACAGTTAGCCACTGATGTGCATGTCCAGCACTTCTCAGTAGTCATTTAATTACTTTTTGAATATGGATATGAACCAGAGGTGTATCCATGAGTGGGCCTTGCCCGGCCTGGGGCCCTACACTTTTGCCTCAGGCCCTTTACGGATGGGGGCAGCTTTGGATTTCTTCAGCTGGCGCGGCTAAGGTACTTTTAATTTATAATTTTGTAGGAGGGTGGGTTAAGGGTAGAGGAAAAGAAAGGCAGAGAAAATAGGGTGCCAAGTGCCCCCCAAGTTAACCATTGCTCCCCGACCCATAATTTGGTTCTAGCTAAGCTGCTGGAAGAAAGCGAAGTGGCCAGTTAGGGTTGGTCAGTGGATCCTGTCCTGGGTTTGAAAGCGTTTAGGGCCTAAGCTGATCTTTCAATGCCCTCCCCCACCAAGTAGGGGACCGACCAGTTCTTTATTCTTGTCTCCGGAGAGGACAAACACACACACACACACACACACACACAAGATAAATATATACAAATCAAAGGCCTTTGGAAGAGAGAACTGAGGATCTCACATAATAGCATTAAGGCCACCCAGAACTGTCTCACAATTCCTCAGGTCCTCTGCTCTTTTATTAAGAATGCATTAAGTCATAAATTAACTGGTTACATCACAAATCATGGGACACAAACTTTCAAAAATCATTGGCTAGATTATATTCTGCTTACATCTGCAAGTTCAGGGTACTTTCCAAAACTGCTAGTGGTTCCAGTAAAGTTTAAGATTTATAGAAATGCGGAAATGTCATACATTTTTACAAATTACATCTGCATGCTCAAACATAGTGACTTCCCAGAATCTGAACAAAACTGTTAATTCAACAAGTGTCAGCAATCTGTAACTAGGTTAAATGCATCTGTCCTGCTCTATCTTAAAATAATCTCAGTTTCACATTTTTAATGTTTAACTCTTGATATTCCCTTCTAAGATGGGGGGGAGGGGAAGGCTATTATTTTCATAGTACATCCTTAATACCATCAGGTTTACCCAGGGGCGTAGCTAGGTAGGGCCGTGGGGGCATGGGTCCCCGCAGATTTAGAGCTGGCCCCCTGCTTTCACCTCCGCTGACCCTCCCCCACCACATTCGACTCCCGCTGCCGCCAAATTCCTCTTTAGCACCGGTCTCCGGTGCATTGCTGATCTGGATTCTGTTTCTGTGAGTCCTGACGACGTCAGGGCTCAGAGAAACAGAATCCAGATCAGCGAACATGCTGGATTCGGAGACCGGTGCTGAAGGGGACTTTGGCTGGTGGGGGTTGGGGACCCCCGCCAGCAAAGGTACCTGGCGGTGGCGGAGGAAGGATGGCAGCACCGGGGGGGGGGGGGGGTCAAAAGTGGTGGGGGTCGGCGGCACCGGGGGGCTAAAATGTGCCCCCTCACCTCAGGCTCTGGATCCCCCGCCCGCTGAAGTCTGGCTACGCCCCTGGGTTTACCGCATTGCATGCAGGGATTTCTAGTTCTGATTTTCCCATTGCATTTGTTAAGAAAACTGCATGCAATGGGGTAAACCTGAATATAAACCACCTATTTCAAGCTCTGCAAGCCATCTTCCATCCACAGCAATTCCCCCAAAGCACAACTAGGAAGTTTCCCCTTAACTAGTCAACATACCAAAATAAATAAACAAAATACAATTATGGTGTCATTTCAGGAACAGCAACACAACTTCCTTTCTATACCAAGAACAGTATGAAGTAATACAATACTCTGCCAAAAATACACACATAATCTAACAAACAAAGTTGCCGTATCATAACACACTCAAACAGTACTGCAAATATTACAACAAGACCTAGACTAGCAAGACACCTCATACTGGTAAAACAAAACAAGACAGTGGACTGGTCCAGACTTGCGAGCAGTCAGTTAACTTAGGCTAATGGTCTGGACTTATCACTGTTTTTCTGTAAGTATATGATTGCATGATGGTGGAACTTGGTATTGTATTTTGCACTAAATTGATGCTAATGTGTGTTTTTATTTAATTCTATCTGCATTGTTATTGTACCCCACCTAGATTTATTTATTTTCAGCTTGCTATACCGCCTTTAACCGACAGAGCAGGACAAAGCGGTTTACAATCTAAATCACACAAAGAAATATGCCAGAGGATGTGGTAACAGCGGTTAGCATATCTGGGTTTAAAAAAGGTTTGGACAACTTCCTGGAGGAAAAGTCCGTAGTCTGCTATTGAGACAGACATGGGGAAGCAACTGCTTGCCCTGGGATTTGTAGTATGGAATGTTGATACTCTTTGAGGTTCCAGAATCTTGCTACTCCTTGAGATTCTGTATGGAATCTTGTCACTCTTCAGGATTCCAGAATCTTGCTATTCTTTGGGATTCTACATGGAATCTTGTCACTCTTTAGGATTCCAGAATCTTGCTATTCTTTGGGGTTCTACATGGAATGTTGCAACGATTTGGGTTTCTGCCAGGTACTTGTGACCTGGCTTGGCCACTGTTTGGAAAACAGGATACTGGGCTAGATGGACCATTGGTCTGACCCAATATGGCTACTCTTATGTTCTTAACTACAATTCATGAAAGGAAAGGATTCATTAATAAAAACAAATAGCAATCAGAGAATAAATATTCTACACAGGGCCTAGTAGGCTGCAACCCCTAGGACTCCCCCTCACCCCAATCAGGTCGAATAGGCCTGGTTAAAAAGTCAGGCTTTGATGGCAGTTTTGAAATTTTTGATAGATTGCTCCATATTATCAAAGGGAACGAATTCCAAAGCGCTGAAGCGATGAAAAAGAAGGTGCAGTGAGGAATGGTTTTATAATGGGCCATGGGACTGGGTAAAATCAGTCTATGGTTGTTAAAAGAAGGTAATGTTCAAAATGGTGTATATAGTATACAATACTCTTTCCAAAAAATATAGGACTAGGGGGCAAGCAATGAAGCTACAAAGTAGTACATTTAAAACGAATCGGAGAAAATATTTCTTTACTCAACGTGTAATTAAACTCTGGAATTCATTGTCAGAGAATGTGGTAAAAACAGTTAGCTTAGCAGGGTTTAAACAAAAGGTTTGGATAACTTCCTAAAAGAAAAGTCCATAAGCCATTATTAAAATGGACTTGGGAAAATCCACTTCTTATTTCTAGGATAAGCAACATAAAATGCATTGTACTTTTTTGGGATCTTGCCAGGTATTTGTGACCTGGATTGGCCACTGTTGGAAACAGGATACTGGGCTTGATGGACCTTCGGTCTGTCCCAGTAAGGCAACACTTATGTACTTATGAGATAAACAAGCACTTCAATACTGTAAGCTTTAAATATGAGGAGCAAAATCTTGAACTTAATCCTGAACTCAACTGGCACCCGATGATGTTTTTGAAGCAATGGAGTTATGTGAGAGAACTAATTAGCATGGCAGAAAAGTCTTATGGTGCAGGTAATAAATGTTTTAAATAAATAAATAAATAAATAAAATACACCCCTCCCCCTGTTATTTAGCACTCTTTAACCAACCAGAATGGCTCAGTTTGGAGAGAAGAACTTCAAGAGCACAATTTGAATTTGAAAATGATCTTAACTCCCTGATGCAGCAGTCGGGGATACCATGAAACTGAGCTGAGAAGCTAAGTACAATTTAAATTAAAGTTTTTTGAACATGTTAATTAAAAATAAAGTTTGAGTGAAAGTAGAGAGGTTGGAAGGTTTTTATGCCTGTGAGGGACACATGAACGGGTAGAAAAGTAAAAAGGCACACGTCAGAAGTCTGAGGCTTTTCCTTCCTATTTTTCATTTATATAAACACAGAACTTTTTATTTATTTATTTATTGCATTTGTATCCCACATTTTCCCACCTCTTTGCAGGCTCAATGTGGCTTACAATACATCATGAATAGTGGAATTATATAAGAAAATGAACTTTTAGTTTTACAGAAGGATCTTGGGTAACAATATAATGATAAAGCATGATACATACATACATAGTAACATAGTAGATGACGGCAGAAAAAGACCTGCATGGTCCATCCAGTCTGCCCAACAAGATAACAAGTAGTATAACAGGCAGATATTATAATACAATTCTGGATTTATGTGGACTAGTTCACATTTGTTGATCTTTGTGGTATACCTTGTTAAAGAGATGAGTCTTCAGTAGTTTGTGGAAGTTAGTTAGTTCATAAATCGTTTTTAAGTTGCACAGCAGCGCATTCCAGAATTGTGTGCTCAGGTATGAAAAGGTTGACGCATGCATTAGTTTGTATTTTAGAGGCAGATGCACTAAAGCTAAATGAGCCTTTAATGACCCTCCAACGAGGAAAATTTGATCCGTTGCATGCATCAAAGGGCTTTTACCGAGGAAGCCAGCAGCTAACGAAAACGGAATGGAGATGAGCAATTAGTGTGAAAACCCCATTGAAACGACATGCACTAACCTTTTCCGATTGCCTTTACGCAGGAAAAAGGCAGGAAATCTAACGAGAGGTCTGGACCTCTCGTTAGGACAGCTCTGTGCCAGGAAAAATCATTAAGTGAAAAAATAAACAAACTTTGAGCCAATCCCAGCGCATTAGCAGAGCTAAAAGCGCTGTGATTGGTCCAAAGGACGTCAGAAAACACATCAAATAAAAAAAATTAAAAAAGGATCGGGAGGGGGCAAGGGCGCTCATCAGGAGCGTCCTGTATGGACGGCCTTGCCCCCCCCCCCCCCCCGCTGCTCCCCACTTTCCGCCGCTCCCCCCCCCCCGAAAAAGCAAAATTCTAGCAGCCCCGGCCCCCCTCCCTTCCTCACTACTCTGTCTCCCCTCAGCTCCCTACGTAGGTTACCGACGTCAGACAGGGGCGGGCCCAGGAGGAGAGAGACGCGCGACAGAAGCTGGGCGAAGGCAGGCATCAGCTTTCTTCTTGCCCGTGCAGCGCCTTCAGACAGAGGAGAGAGGCGCTGCACGGGCCCGGTAAGAGGGAGGGGGGCCTGATGGAGGAGGGGAATGGCGGTGACGACCCCAAGAGGGGACGGGGCACAGGGCGGAGGATGTCGGGAGGCGGAGCTGAGGGGAGACAGAGTAGTGAGGAAGGGAGGGGGGCCGGGGCTGCTAAAGGTACGTTTGCTTTTCTTCTTGCTTAATTTAGAATGCAGGGGGAAGTGGGGCGGGGGGGAACGGTGACCACGGGTGGGGGGGGGGGCAAGGACGGCCATACAGGACGCTCCTGACCAGCGCCTTTGCCCCCTCCCGACCCTTTTTTTTTATTTTTGTTTTGATTTGGGAGCCATGTGCTTGTGATTTGACTGTGTTTTGACTGTTTGTGGCATGCGCAGAGCAGCTAACATAACGCTTGGCTGCTCTGCGCATGATTTTGGGGCCGATTAACGATGTGTATTGTGATACTTTGATACATTGTACGTTTCAATACCGATCTCAGCATGTGTGACTTTTTTTTTTGGTGCATTTTTCGTTATTTTAAAATCGTTAGGGACTTTAACGATTTAGATTTTTTTACGTTTGGTTGCTGCATCTGCCTCTTAGACCTTTACAGTTGGGGAAGTGAAGATTAAGGAACGTGCGGGATGATTTTTTAGCATTTTTAAGCATTTTTCCCCCCCAAACCCACCTCCCCACTCCCCCCGTTTTCTATTTCTGTTGATGGCTCTGTTTAAAATAGCGAGGGAATAGCGAGAAGAAAAGAAGATTTTAAACACAGAACACTGTTCACTGGGAGACATGGAGTAAACTCGGCCCAGGCATCTACTCAGTAAAGATAAGTGAAGATTTCTTCATCTTAAACATTGGTTATGGACTGTTAATAGACAAAGTGTATCTTACTGGGGCAGCACAAGATCTGTTATATTTAAAAACAAGGATAGGAAGGAAGGACTTGTGCTGTGATGTTTGGCAGCTGAGGTGGTCTTACCCCATATTTTATGGTTTAAAAGGCACTTCAGCACGACTGAGCACTGCAAATTTAAAAACAAAAAATGAACCAGTGTATGGTTTGATTGAATATAGGATATTCTGGTGTAATTAGTATCAGTCTATTAATAACCGACACCAGGTTATATTTAACTTTGATCCCTAATTGAGAAAGTGACTCTCCTGGTAGTGCCACAGTGATCAAAGAGCAGAGCCAAGATGGAGCAAAATGGCTTAATTAACTTTCCCAGATAGTTATCAGGGTGCCCGCACCAAATACCAGCAGTACACTGCTATTGAGATAGGCATAGGAAAGCCACTGTTTGTCCTGGGAATAGGGTGGGGAGAAATATTTATTCTTTTTAACTTTGTAGTATGAGCATTTTAATTTTCTAATCATGTTAGTCCCAGTTTCATTATTCTCTTTCATTTGTCAGATTTTGGGGTGGGGAGGAAGTTGCTGGTTGCTATGTGTACCGCCTCTTAGTTGCGAAGAAACATTCCTCTACTTATTGCCTTGTGACAGAGGCACCTTGTGATTTAAATGTAAAATGCATCCTTTGAAATCAGTTTACATAAGTTTACATAAGTAATGACATACTTTGAAAAGACCAAAGGTCCATGGAGCCCAGCATCCCATCCCCGACAGCGGCCAATCCAGGTCAAGGGCACCTGGCAAGCTACCCAAACATACAAACATTTTATACAAGTTATTCCTGAAATTGTGGATTTTTCCCAAGTCCATTTAGTAGCGGTCTATGGACTTGTCCTTTAGGAAACCATCCAACCCCTTTTTAAACTCTGCCAAGCTAACCGCCTTCACTACGTTCTCCGGCAACGAATTCCAGAGTTTAATTATGCGTTGGGTGAAGAAATATTTTCTCCTATTTGTTTTAAATTTACTACACTGTAGTTTCATCGCATGCCCCCTAGTCCTAGTATTCTTGGAAAGCGTGAACAGACGCTTCACATCCACCTGTTCCACTCCACTCATTATTTTATATACCTCTATCATGTCTCCCCTCAGCCGTCTCTTCTCCAAGCTGAAAAGCCCCAGCCTTGACTGTGACAGCTAATGGTTAGCTATATTTTTGCACTTGGTTTCATGTTATTCTTTCCAAACCAATGGAATGTTTAGGAACCATTTCATTCAAACCATCCCATCATCTGCCTTCCAGGTCAAAGAGACACACAGAGACTTTATTAGAGACAGATACACACACACACACACACACACACACACACGAACACACTTTGAAAGAATTCCATGAACTGTGCTGTGTTTGAATCACTTTTTTATAATACTTTTTTCTTTTCTTTTATTTAATAATGAATAACAGTAAGAAAAACTGAATATAAGAAATTAAGAATAGAATATACATAAATTGAAACAAAATATAAAAAAGAATCAATCATTTCTTGTATAGCACTCATTTGTTTCACCATAGAAGATCCAGGAAAAGAACATCCAGGAGCTTGAATTATAAGGGAAAACAATCCAGAAGAGCAACATTTTGGCTACTCCAGTGTAAACAGAGAAAGATCTATCCCTTTAAATACTTCACCAAACAAGAAACATTTTCAAATGTGAGGGCTCACAAAAATGCAGTTTATAAAGGTAACGTCCCAAAGAGATGGCTATATAAAATAACAGACATCTCGCTTACTATCAAAAGAAATATATTTCAGTGGGCCGTCATATAAATAAAACCCCTATTTTTGGAGATTTCACAACTCAGTCTCCAAATACTGAGAAGTTATGGGCAGAAAAGGGGAACCAAAGTAGTGTTGAAAAGAAGTATCCCACCCTGATGCTCAGCGTTGCTCGAAATGTGATCCTGTCGGTGTTATCACTTCATTTAGAAATTATTTAAAATGCTGTTGGATTTTGAGGTCTTAGGGCCCCATTCTATATATGGTACCTAGAATCTAGGCATGTCCAATAGAAAGTGCCTATAAGACATGCCTAAATTCAGACACGGTATATAGAATACACTTAGGCTGGGTGGACCTGAAAAGATTTAGGTGCGGCCAATTTACGCCAGTGAAAAGGTGCTATGAATGCCCATGCCTACAGTCAAATTCTACAACCGTGCATGTAGATTCGATTGATAGACCTACATTCTTAACCACGCAGGGCCGCCGAGAGACTGAGCTGGACCCAGGGCAGGGCCACTGCCACCCACTCCCCAATCACTGCCTCCCTGATTGCCGCTGCTCCTGCCCCCCAGGATCGCTGCTGCTGCAACTGAGGTAGGTACCTTGGGGCTGGCAGGGATCCCAAGACCCCACCAGCGGAAGAATCCAGCGCTGCTCTTCCCTTCATGCCCTGCCCTGCCCCTGCGGCTGCTTTTTTCTCTCCTTGCGCATGCTCGGTTTCAAAACCAAGCATGTGCCTGAGGGGGAAAAGCAGCCGATTGGCACAGCGGTAGAAGCGAGCGAAGAGCAGCGCCGGAGTCTTCTCTCTCCTGCTCCTGTCGGGACCCGATCGGGGCCTGTCAGGAGCAGGAGAGAGAGAGAGAGACCCTGGTGCCGGGCCTCCCTTGGAGGCCGGGCCCAGGAATGATGCCTCCCCGCCCCCTCCTCTCATCGGCCCTGTAAACACGTCCTCTTTATGGCTGCATGCATTGGAATTTACACACTTTGCTTTATAGCATACTCCTAGCAAACAGCGAGTGCAAATTCCATTTATATTATTATTATTATTACATTTGTACCCCGCGCTTTCCCACATAATGCAGGCTCAATGCGGCTTACATAGTAATTTGAAATACAAAGAAAACAATGTAAAGTTGGGCTTAGTAGTGTATGATAAGTTGAGCTAGATAATATATGACTAGGATAAAAGAGGGTAGACAGGATAGGATAGTGTAATTTGGGAGAAGGGTAAGGAGGGATAAAATTAAGGAGAGATGGAAAGAGAAGGATGGGAGGTTGGTATTTAAGTCAGAACAGAATTGGGATCATGTGATGAAGCTACAATGTAGTAAATTTAAAACGAATCTGTGAAAATGTTTCTTCACTCAACGTGTAATTAAACTGTGGAATTCGTTGCCAGAGAATGTGGTAAAGGCGGTTAGCTTAGCAGAGTTTTAAAAAGGTTTGGACGGCTTCCTAAAGGAAAAGTCCATAGACCGTTATTAAATGGACTTGAGGAAAATCCACTGTTTCTGGGATAAGCAGTATAAAATGTTTTGTACTTTTTGGGATCTTGCCAGGTATTTGTGACCTGGATTGGCCACTGTTGGAAACAGGATGCTGGGCTTGATGGACCTTTGGTCTTTCCCAGTATGGCAATACTTATGTACTTATGGATGTATCGTTAAGCGATGCCCACTACTTGTAAAATGCTATTAGTTGTGCACTTCGCATTGTGAATTTAAGTGCACCAACGTACACCAGGCCATTGCCCTGATGTCAGTGCCTATATTTTGCTGCATCAGTGTGGCTTTGCACTAGTATTTCTGTAATGGCTTAGGTGTGTCCTGAAACCGTTACAGAATTGGCACTAAGTGTGCCCCATTGTAGCACCTGGTGAAGAAGCAGGACAGTGAGTAAAAAATGACAGTAGCAACGAGTAAGCCAAAGAAAAAAGCACATAGGGGCCGATATTCAGACTGCGGAAGGTAGCTGGATATTTAATGCTATGCTGCTTCCGGTCACCAGCATTTAATATCCAGTTTAAATTTGGTCGGTTTCAACTTAACCAGCCAAGCCGATATTCAGCGCTGGCTGGTTAAGCTGGAGCCGACCAAAGTTATTCCACCAGTTCACACGGCCAAAGATGGCCGCCAAACTTAGCCAGCTTTGTGCTGACAATTATGAGCGGATAGCCGGTTGTATCATGTGATATCATATAAACGGTTATCTGCTAGGAGCTAACGGTCGATATCCAGCTGTCCCTGGCTGAATATCACCAGATAGCCAACTAAGTGCCATTTAGGCGGCTAAATTGTTCTGAATATCAGAGGGAAGGCTTTAAAGATTATTCCAACTGAGAAATTTAATGGTCCAATGTAAGCAGTATAAATTCGTCCTGAAGCTACAGAGTCTGTGGCATAAAAAGAATCAGCCTCGACACGGCCGTGTATCAGGAGTCATTCAATGTCACTTTCACAATACAATATAAGCTTCTGCTAAAAGCATACCACTGATGCAGATCACGCTAACACCCCTTCACATAGCGCACACCTTCTCAGATCCGAATATTTTCGGTTGCAGAAGCTTACTATATTATGAAACTGACATCATTCATTGGATTGTATGACTCCTGATGCAGGCGTTTCTGCCGAAACACGGCCGTGTTGAGTCTGGACCACCCCCACCCCCACTCTTCTCTCTGCTAGCAATTGATTTATCTGGGCAAAAGCCTGCCTTGGGAGCCATTCAATTAGCACATCTGATAGGGCCTGTCCTAAAAGTTGGGCTCCAGGCATGTGCCTAGTTTGCCTATACCTTAATCCTGCCCTGAATGAGGGAGGGTTAGAGGTACAATAATCTAGTGGAGCTGAGGGTGTCAGAGGGAAAGACATGCCTGGGATGTTCCTTATACCCTGCGGAATGTGATAGGATGGAATGGAAAGGAAAGACATGTCTGGGATGTTCCTTATACCCTGCGGAATGTGATAGGTTGAGATGGAAGGGAAAGACATGACTGTGATGCTCCTTATACCCTGCGGAATGTGATAGGATGGGTTGGAAGGGAAAGACATGCCTGGGATGTTCCTTATACCCTGCGGAATGTGATAGGTTGAGATGGAAGGGAAAGACATGACTGGGATGCTCCTTATACCCTGCGGAATGTGGTAGGATGGGATGGAAGGGAAAGACATGACTGGGATGCTCCTTATACCCTGCGGAATGTGATAGGTTGAGATGGAAGGGAAAGACATACCTGGGATGTTCCTTATACCCTGTGGAATGCGATAGGTTGAGATGGAAGGGAAAGACATGCCTGGGATGTTCCTTATACCCTGCGGAATGTGATAGGATGAGATGGAAGGGAAAGACATGCCTGAGATGTTCCTTCTACCCTGCGGAATTTGAGAGGAAGAGATGGAAGGGAAAGACATGCCTAGGAATGTTCCATATATTGCAGAATGTGATAGGATGAGATGGAAGGGAAAGATATGCCTGGGATGTTCCTTTTACCCTGCTGAATGTGATAGGATGGGATGGAAGGGAAAGACATGCCTGGAATGTTCCTAATTCCCTGCAGAATAAGATAGGATGAGATGGAAGGGAAAGACATGCCTGGGGATGTTCCTAATTCCCTGCCCCTATTGGTATAGGCCCTGACTGCTGTCTCCAGATGCTTCATAAAGTGAAGGGTGTCAGCAGAAGAGGCTTCTGCTGGGTTTCTCTCTACATTGTTATAGCGTGTTGCAGAGGTCTGTAGTGCAGCACTCATGACTGATGTTGTACTTGACTCCCATGATACGGTCTTCCAGTGTACTGTTGCATTTCTCGGCTTTCAGGCAGCTCTGTTTCTGCATATTTATTTCACCTGGAAAAATCAAAGCAAAGCGATTTCAGAACCCAGACACAAAGTATGTGTGTGTGTGTGGGGGGGGGGGGGGGGGGAGCATTTGTTTTGGATCTCAGTGTATCTTCTAGACTGGATAAAGTTTGAGAGGGAAGTAAAGCAAAGTCCATTTTAAACTATGCTTCAGTTCTAATCCAGATGTGTGGGTCATACTTCTAAGACGAATAGGAAGAAGTATTTTTTCACTGAATGAATAGTTAAGCTCTGGAACTTGCCAGAAGATGTGGTAACAGTGGTTAGCATATCTAGATTTAAAAAAGGTTTGGATAAGTTCCTGGAGAAAAGTCCATAAATTGCTATTGAGATAGACATGGGGGAAACCACAGTTTGTCCTGGGATCAGTAGCATGGAACCTTGTTAGTCTTTGGGTTCTGCATGGAATCTTACTACTCTTTGGGATTCTGCCTGGAATCTTGCTACTCTTTGGGATTCTGAATGGAATCTTGCTGTTCTTTGGGATTCTGCCTGGAATCTTACTACTCTTTGGGATTCTGCCTGGAACCTTACTACTCTTTGGGATTCTGCCTAGAATCTTGCTATTCTTTGGGATTCTACATGGAATCTTGCTACTGTTTGGGGTTCTACATTGCATCTTGCTACTTTTGTGGGTTGTACATGAAATCTTGTTACTCTTTGAGATTCTACCTAGGATCTTGCTGTTCTTTGGTTTCTGCATGGAATCTTGCTGTTCTTTGGGGGTTCTACATGGAATATTACTAACCTTTAGGATTTCAGAACCTTGGTATTCTTTGGGGTTCTACATGGAATGTTCCTACTAATTTGGTTTCTGCCAAGTACATGTGAACTTGATTGGCCACTGTTGGAAGAAGGATACTGTGCTAGATGGACCATTGGTCTGACCCAACTTGGCTATTCTTATGTTCTTAACTCCAATGTGTTGCCAATTAATGTCAGTTATTGATTAACTTGAGCTTTACACATATAAATGTTTAGAATAGCAGCACATATGTGCAATGTGTGCACTTAAACACATATACATACAAAGGTGCTATTCTGAAAATACCTGCTGAACTTTCATACCTCTAGAGTCTATCAACTGCGCTCAAAGTTGCATATGATAATGAGTTGTGCATGAACTAAATTAACTAACGAGCCTATCAGTGGCAATAATTGGGTGCTAACAATCAATTAATGATGTTATTTGGCAACATTTTCGATATGCGTGTGCTTCTTGCTAAGTGCTATTCTACAAAGATCCACGCACAAATCTTATGGCGCCCAATTCAAAAATGGGTGTGGCCATGGGAGGGTATGGGCGGGTCAGAATTCTTGGGATCTGTGCCCAACTTTGGCACTGGCATTTATACCAGGTTTCAGCCAGCGTTAAGTCCAGCGCCCAAAGTTTATAGAATAGCGCTCCATGCCGATTTTTCAGTGCCCAGAATCAACCCCATAGCATTTATTTTATAGTTGGGCATACCCAGGGCAGGAGCACAGGCAGGACATGGGCGGGGCATGGGCGGGGCTTCCACTTATGTAAGCTGCTTATAGAATAGTTTAGTTCAGCTGCCATTGAGATACTGCCTTTGCTAATGCACAGCTCAAAACAGTTCTACTACATAAAGGGAAGACATAAGGGGCCTCATATTCACACAGCGGTGATGAGCGATCACTAAGAACATAAGTATTGCCATACTGGGACAGACCAAAGGTCCATCAAGCCCGCTATCCTGTTTCCAACAGTGACCAATCCAGGTCACAAGTACCTGGCAAGATCCCAGAACAGTAAAACAAATTTTATGCTGCTTATCCTAGAATATGTGTTATTCTCGGAAAGTCAATGCCGGGTCGTATCTGCGCTCTGGCACAGAATTTATAGGTATTTATTTATTTTATTATTTATTTAAAAAACTATACTCTGCACTATCACCAGCACTGTAGGCAGATTACATCATTCAGATACACAATATATTACATAGACAAAACAAAACTCATTCTAACATATAAAGCATTTATACCACATCTTCCTACCTTACCTCCTTTCAATGTAAATTAATTCTCAAATCTCTTTCCATTAAAACTGTTTATATTCCTCTTATCTTTACACTCCTTTATATGTTTGCCTATGAAATCCACAGGCAATCATGTCCTGGCCTTACCTTCTGCAACTGTAGACACGCTACACAGATGTCCCACTTCACATTCAAGTTTCTTGGTGGACTCCTTTGTAGCTGTACAGATGTAGCTACAGTCGTAACATATGAGCGCTCGGCCTGGAAGAGAAGACCATGGATCAGGTGGGATGGGGGGGGGTTGGAGAGAGAAGAAACACATTTCTCAGTTCCCTGCGTCAGTGTAACTTTTGTATAGTTTGTTGAGCAAAGAAATAATTGTCTTGTCTTGTCTTTTTATATTTTTTATGTGATTTGTTCCCCGCTTAGACTTTTATAGATATAACGGGTTATAAATAAAGTTTTATTATTATTAGTGTGTAACTTTAAACTCTGGACCCTAGGGGAGCTTTCAGATATTTCTCACATTTCACATGTCAACTTTATTTAAATAAACCACAAATAATAATACAAATATCTAAGGTTAAAACAGGCACCTTTTTTGAGGTTGGATAGATCCTCTGTTATTAAAGTGCAAAATGAGCTCACCCTTATACAAAGTAGCTAAGGGCTAATCAAGAGAAATAGATTAGGGCCAGAAAAGAATTGAAAAGCAAAATTGGAAGCCCAGGAGAAAGACAGGAGGACTGTAAGGTGAGATGACAAGCCAGAGCAACTACTGCAGTTGCCAAATGGTAACGAGTTATATATAATCTAATTATAATTATTACTATCTGATGCAATATCATTTAACATAATTAATTTTAGAGCCAGCCTAAGATGAGAACTGTAATGTTTCCTGGTTTTCCAGAAACTGTCTGGAGTCATTTTGAAGCTGCTTTCACAGGGGAAAGTTTTAAGGCTGCAGAGGCAGGGATTTGTTATAAAGTTCCCAGGTTAAGTGGCTCTTCAGACTCCTGCAAGTCAGAGGCAATCCCAGAAAAGGAGGTCAGATAGTTATGAAAAGGGAATGGGGGGGAGGGGCGCGGGGGGAGGAAACATGCCAAGAAGGTAAGGGAAGAGGATGGAAAATTATTCCAGAGCATACACATGTTTATGGAGGTCCAACAAGTGGGGAAAGCATGCAGAGCATGGTTCATGGAATTCTTTCTAACCTGTGTGTGTTTGTTTGAGAGTGTGTGCTGGCAAACACACCTGTCTGTGTTTGGAGGGGGGGGGGGGCAATTTGTGGGTGCTGGAGTAATTGTAGGGGGAGTAGGTATAATTTGGGGTGGGTTGAAACAATTTGGGGAGTGGAAACACCAATGTGCTTGTTTGTCTAAGACCCACCAAAGAGCTAGTACTACCCTGGGCATAGGTGACTGGCTGTGGGCTCAGATAATAAATGCTGTGCAAGGACCCTGTTTTGATTCCCAGGTCAGGAATTCTGTCCTTGGCTTCCCTCAGGGTCAGAGATCCTCTAAAGGTAGCCCAGGGACAGGGGCCACTGCTGGGCATTATTGCAGAGGAGGGAAATCCAAATGCAAGACCTACAGTTTTAAGGCTCTGAAGGGAACCAGGCTTACATGACCCCCAGCCCAAGGAGATCCCTGCAGTGCATTTAAGAATTATTTTTTTTGAAGGGGGAGGGTTATAAATACAAATTCCCCATATGTTGTGAATAAAGGCTTGGCTGTACTAGATCCCAGCCCAATTCTGATTGAGCTGGAGAGAATTAGAACAGGACAGCATTTCCAAAAAGAAAAAAAGCAAGGAGCGGAGGAACAGCCTAATGGATCCAAAGATTCACCCCCCCCCCCCCCCAACATCACATACAGTGATTTAGAGACAGAGCAGAGATTTGAAGTGAGACACCTGAGGTCACAGACAGACCTGGGATTCTGGGATTATGATTTATGGTTTATCATTCTTGATATAATGCCCTTCCAGCAGACATAACTGAGCAGTTTATTTAGTAAAATAGGAAACAGAATTGAAAGGAATACCAGTGCTTGACAGAACAGAGGATTAGAGCTCAAGGACATGTGCCACTCAGTAAAATAAAGAAATAAAAGTTATGAAAGAAATGTAACAACATACCCAGAATGAAGCAGAGCTGGACCGCAAGGATGGAGAGAAGAATTCTGTGCATCCTTCTGGCAAGTGTGATCACTGGATCCTTCAGCCAAGTGTCTCAAGAGTAGCTGCTGAGTGACTCCTCTCTCTCCAAATGGAAGTGCCCTGGTGGGAGGAAGATGGAGGGCACAAAGCTAGCTAGCTGGACGATTCCATGAGCCATGACTACTGAATTAATTGGGACAAACCAATTAGGGATGTAACAATACAAGGAACTACGTCCCTGGATTGGGACAGCGCCCAGAAATCTGTTTAGAAGTTGCTGGTCTGGTCGTGTCAGGTTCTGGTACTCTGGAGACGAATGACTGTTTATGTAGGAATTATTAGGATAGAGCTAGAAAATGAGATAAAATGCTGTATTGCCTCTGTATCGCTTTAAGGTGAGGCCTCACCTTGAGTATTGTGTGCAATTCTGGTCACTGTATCTCAAAGAAGGTACAGCGGAATTAGAAAAGGGTCAACGAAGGGCAACCAAATTAAGGGGATGAAATTCCTCTTAGATGAGTAGAGGAGTATGGTAGCCGTGTTAGTCCACTCTTAAGGTTATCAATAGAAATCAAACAAAATAAAACATGGAAAAGAAAATAAGATGATACCTTTTTTATTGGACATAACTTATACATTTCTTGATTAGCTTTCGAAGGTTGCCCTTCTTCGTCAGATCGGAAAAAAATGTGCTAGCTGACAGTGTATATAAGTGAAAACATTCAAGCATTACTATGACAGTCTGACAGGGTGGGAGGATGGGGGTGGGTAGGAGGTATGCATCAATGATATGCTTTGATGTCCCCATGCATACCTCCTACCCACCTCCATCCTCCCACCCTGTCTGACTGTCATAGTAATGCTTGAATGTTTTCACTTATATACACTGTCAGCTAGCACAATTGCTTATTTCCGATCTGACGAAGAAGGGCAACCTTCCAAAGCTAATCAAGAATGTATTAAGTTTTGTCCAATAAAAAAGGTATCATCTTATTTTCTTTTCCATGTTTTATTTTGTTTGATTTCTATTGATAACTCTTAGATGAGGAAAGGCTTAAGAGGTTAGAACTCTTCAGCTTGGAGAAGAGACGGCTGAGGGGGATGGGATAGAGGTCTACAACGACCTGAATGGTGTAAAATGGGTAAACGTGAATCGATTGTTTACTCTTTTAAAAATTAATAAGACTACTAGGGGACACTCAAGGAAGATACCTGGTAATACTTGTAAAATGTACAGGAAGAAATACTTTTTCACTCAATGAACTCATTACCAGAGGATGTGGTAACAGCGGTAACTAGGTCTAAAAAAAAGTTTGGACAAGTTCCTGGAGGAATAGTCTGGCATTGAGGCTGACATGGGGGAAGCCACTGCTGTCCCTGGGATTAGTAGCATGGAATAGTGCTATTATCTTGGATTCTGTATGGAATCTTGCTATTATCTTGGATTCTGCATGGAATCTCTTTGAGATTCTCCGTGGAATCTTGGGGTTCTGCATACAATCTTGCAGCTTGTTGGTATTCTGCCAAGTACTTGTGAACTGGATTGACCACTGTTGAAGCAGGATACTGGGTTAGACGGACCCTCAGTACGGTTATTCTTATGCTCATATAGATGTCAGAACTTCTACATTACCCAGTTCCAGGAGGAAGATTTTAGGCCAGTACTGGATTTCTGCCAGCCTCAACCTGGTGCATTATGAGACCTAAAGCGCTAAATTCAATGGGTTGCATCAAGGATTACAAATCCCACATTGCTTTGGGATGTAATTTTAAACCCAGGACTGACCAAAAAGTCTCCCTCCTAGAACTGGGTAACTAGGGAGCAGAGAAGGAAATTTCAGAGATTGAGCAGGTATTGAACAGGCTTTCTTTTCTTAATCTGAGATCTTGTGGGGGAGAAACCTTTCCTGCTATCTCCACTGGCCCCAGTGAAAAGCCTTTCTCACGATGATGATGGTCTTCAGCGCCGCCAAGAAAGGGAGGCAGGACAGCAAAATTCCCCAAACCTGGCCGCCCAGGGTCTGTCTCTCTCCTGCTCCTGTTGGGTCCCGGTGAGTGCGTTAACGTGATTACCCAGTCCCTGGCACACAGGAGCAGGAGAGAGATAGCTGCGTCCTGAATTTGGGGGGGGGGGGGGGGGCTGCGGTGGATGCGTCCTGAGTGTTGGGGGAGGGCGACTGCCCCTGGGCCCAGCTCTGTCTCTCAGCGGCTCTGATGGTCTTACCCTAGCACATTGGTGGAGTCTCTTCTGTGACAACTATGGTGTGTTTTCATAAGACCAACCTGTTCAATGAGACTTACTACAAAGGTCCTTCATAATTGAACTGACACCAAAACATTTACCCAAACAAATTATCTATGATCTCTTATTATCTGTTTAATATATTTACTATGCTATTTGTTTACTATAATCAATATATCTTTATTGAATGTTACATATTATCCGAGTTCTCTTACACCTGAAATGATTTATATATCATTTATTCTAATTTATTTTATATTTCTCTACTTTAAATGCAATAATATTCTGTATCTCTCCTTTCGGTAATGGCGCTTGCTATTACAGCATAATGTAAGCCACATTGAGCCTGCAAAGAGGTGGGAAAATGTGGGATACAAATGCAATAAATAAATAAATAAATAAATGTGACAGAGATCAGGGCCGCCAAGAGACTGAGCCGGGCCCCCCCCCCCCCCCAGGATCATCACCGCTGTCACCCCCTAAGATTGCCACCGCTGCCAACCCCCAGGATTGCCACTGCTGCTGCCCCTCCTCCGCCACACTTTCAAATACCTTGGCTTGTCTGGCGGGGATCGGCTAGGCCCTGCCAGCAGAAGTCTTCCTCCAGCGCTGCTCTTCACTCTGCCGCATTGCCTGCCCTGTCCCTGCCTGCCATGCGCGGCCTGAGGGGAAAAGCAGCCACTTGGCAGGCAATGCAGCAGAGTGAAGAGCAGCGCTGGAGGAAGACCTGCTGGAGGGGCCTGGGGGGACCCCTGCCAGCCAAACCAGAGGCCTTGGCCCGAAGCCCTGCTGTGTCTGCTTCTTCCCAGACTCCAAGGGGAGCCTGGCGCCGGAGTTTTCTTTCTCCTGCTCCTGTCAGGACATGATTACCCGGGTCCCGTCAGGAGCAGGAGAGAGAGAGAGACCCCGGTGCCGGGCCCCACTTGGAGGCCAGGCCCAGGGAATTTTGCCCCCTCCCCTCTCAGCGGCCCTGACAGAGATAATGTCTCCCTCTTGTGACACTGCCCCAATTTCCTCTAGCTGTCTCTATCCTGTGACCATTCTTCTCCTACAGGGTGTGAACAATGCATTGTTTGCAACCGTAATTACTAGTGCAGAGATACCAAGGGTGGCCCATCCCAGTGCTGGAAATTTACCCCCGCAATGCTGGAGATTGAAGATCAAATGAGTAAGATTTTTCTCACGGGCCCCAGCCATGTCTAAAATTAGTTCTGGCAGATTCACGTTCCAAAAACTGACATTTTCCAATCAATAAAGAGAAAATAAAATTATTGTTTCTACCTTTGTTGTCAGAGATGCCAGGGGTGGCCCATCCAGATGAGAGACATGTACCATTCCAATAAGTAAAATTGAAGGTCAATGAGTGACATTTTTCTCGCAGTGTATTCAATCTATAAATTTGAAATGGTGACGAAGGGATTGAATAAGCCCATGAAAGGGCTGCTGTCTACACTGATTGACAAGTAATGCCTTCATGAATGACACATTACATATTTTAAACACAATGATTTCAAACACTAAACCACATACAAACCTATGGAAACAATTCAACTGTATTTAAAGATCCTTCATCATGCTGGAAACTCTTAAAAATTGCTCCCCTTTGGCTGCTCTGCACTAAGGATGCCAGCTATCAAACAAGGAACTAGTCCAGTAAACACTTTTTCAGGGTCCTGTTCATGAGATTACTTGTTTTTAAGTCCATCTTTAATTTTCCCCGCCTTTGTATTTCAGCATTTTGGTTGTCCTGATTGCTTTTGCAAAAATATATATGGTTGTTAAAATAAGTCTGATAAAAATGAGCAAAAAAGGAGGTTCGGGACCCAAGATAATGGCTGCTAGAAGGATGACCTACTACTAATCATTTCTATAGTGCTACTAGACATATGCAGCACTTTATGCATTACATACAGGCACTTTCTCTGTCCCTAGAGGACTCACAATCTAAGTTTTTTGTATCTGGGACAATGGAGGGTTAAGTGACTTGCCTAAGGTCACAAGGAGCTGCAGTGGGAATTAAACCCAGGTTGCCAGGATCAAAGCCCCCCCTGCACTAACCATTAGGTTACTCCTCTGTGTTGCTCCCTTTTGAGTGAAGCCAAAACTTAAGTTGATATGGACAAGCGTGGGGGGAAAAACTAAGCTTTCCTTATCGAGTACTCCCACAGTCTCTCAGACTTCTGTGTTGCAATTGTTTCCCTCAGCTTCGGCTTCCATGGGGGCAGCGGGAGGCTTGCTTGCTGTGGTAGAGAGGGACGCTCTCCCACCCTTGAGGAAGGCATGTCGGTAAGTCCTCCAGCCCGTGCTCCTCCACAACCTGCCACTGTAAGCTCTCCCCTGTTGCAGGGGGATGTGCTGCTGGAAGCCGGACGGGAGACAGCAGTTGCATCAATGGGTCAGAGTTCCCTGCGGGAGGAAACATTTTGAGGAGCAGTGTTGCAGCTTCAAGCGCTCCATGCGAATGGACCCAGCAAACTCTGTTAGGGCTGCATAAAGGCGGTTAGCTTAGTTTAAAATAGGTTTGGACGGCTTCCTAAAGGAAAAGTCCATAGACCATTATTTAAATGGACTTGGGGAAGATCCACTACTTATTTCTGGGATAAGCAGCAGCATAAAATGTATTGATCTTTCTGGGATCTTGCAGGTATTTGTGACCTGGATTGGCCACTGTTGGAAACAGGATGCTGGGCTTGATGGACCTTTGGTCTGTCCCAGTATGGCAATACTTATGTAATATGGAGCCGTCAGAGACCCTGACGGGATTTCCAGAGGGGCCAGCAGCCCTGTAGAGTGGGAGTACTATGCCAAAAATGCCAGTAACCCTTGAAACTATCTGGCAGGCTATTACAAAGTTGGATTTATCTGTAAGTAAAATACTTTTTCAAGTAGAGAAGGATTTGGAGCGTATAGAATATGAAGGGACTTCATTGGGTGATTTAACCTCTAGGGAAGACCTAGGCAGGAAGATTGTTGGAGTACAAGAAGTTCAAAGGAAGATAATTCAGGACTTATCAGGATTGCATTGGAAGCATGAAACACTGGAAAAAAATATGTGGAAGTTAAATTTACGTTTTTTTTGAACTTTCCTCGGATACCCTATATGACATCAAGGTATCTTTTTAAGAAATACTTAGGAGAAAATTTGAAGCTGCCACTTGAGGCATTATCTCCACTGGATAGGGTTTTCTATCTACCCTATAAGAAAAAGCAAGCTATGGGTGAAGGGACATCTGTGGTTTTGCCAATATGGAGGTCTGTAGATATTTCCAATATAACTGATACATTGGAGACCTCTATAGAAGTAACGGAGGACCGAGCAACTCTGCTTGTGTCATTTGTTTTTGAATCTGCTAGAAATCGTGTTCTAACTTATTTTTTCAACATAGACTTGAATTGTTTTGGGATCAAAATGTATGGTGTTTTCCAGATGTTTGCAAGGAGCCTCAGGAAAGGCGGAAGCAATTCCTGAGTTTGCAAACAAGAGTGATTCAGTGTTCTGACCTCTGACAGCCTCGCACTAGTTTATAATGTGATCCTAAAATGTGTTTAATGCTTTTACTGTTATTTTCACTTCTAAGGATTTTCATTGCTGCAGTTCTCACTGCAAAGATAAGTGAGCAATGCATTGTGTGTAATGTAGTTCACAGGCAATGTAGCCACTCCTGTCTGTCTGTACAAGAACTGTTACCATTGGTTTGTGCTGCTGTCCAGACCTCCTCTCTTTCTCAGCCAAGCTTGGCTCTTTTGTCTACCTGCTATCATTTCCTGGTCATTCTTACTATCTCTATCCTGAGAGGTCAGCCAGGTACAACCTTTCCCTCCAATCGAGGGCTGTCCTCTAGGACCACCCCTTGTTACCCGATGGCAGGCTCTGTCCCCATTGGTCTTTACCTCCTCCTCTCTGGGCCTGTGTGAGCCTTCTTGACCTCCCTGTCCCTCTCGCCATGAGGCATTCTCCATCTTACTTCAGACAGCACTTGTCCTGCTTCAAACTCCCTGGAACGAACTTGAACGAACCTTGAATATATATTCTTAATGAGATATTGCACTCTCCAGTCACCCAGCTCTGAGATACTTCTATCTGTTCAACTATTTCTTACCTCTGCAATAAAGCTGCCTCTCTTCAGATTTCTACCTCCAACCACTGATACAGCTCTCAGAATTACGGAGTCTCTGTGCCCTGGGGCAACACTTCTGAACATCATGACTGTGAGTAAATTATCTGTATTTATTCAATAAAAAGAAACTTCAGAAAATAATAGAGACTTCAGGTGTGCTCTGGTGTGCCAAGGTTATACTTCAAGATATTAGGACTTTACAGTACAAGTCTTAAGAGGCTTGACATTCAGAACAATGGTCTTTTCTTCTTGAGATTTCCTGTAAACTGTATGGTGAAAGTTGATATATTTTTTAATGACCCTAAGCAATTGCAGCAGGGGCGTAGCCAAGCAACAGATTTGGGTGGGCCTAGGCAAGAATTGGGTGGGCACCAAGTTTTCTCTCCCCCCCCCCCCCCCCAACCAAAAAATATCTCAGCTGGTGGGAAAACGCTTCTTTCCACCTTGACAGTCTGCAGCAGGCATGTGCTGAAAACTGAGCATGCGCAGGTGCCAGTATCGTGGAGAGTTGCGTTTTCGTTAACATCAGGAGGAAGTCTTCAGCTGGCAGAGCTTGAGATCCCCACTAGCTACCGCTAAATGTGTGCTACTGTTGGGTGGGCCTGAGCCCTAAGTGGGTGGGCCCCGGCCCACCCAGGCCCACCTGTGGCTACTCCACTGAATTGCAGTCATTTCTTGACAATACATTTCCTCAGCTTGTAAACCCTAGCTAGTTAGGTGACAATGGATAATAATACGGGTTATATTTATTAGGTCTGGATTGGGGTCTTTTTCTTTTCCTGAGGGATTGAATTATTTAGTTTTTCTTGATTATTCCTTCCAAGTTTTCTGAGGTTCTAGGTAATGGGAAGGGAGCGCTAATTGATTTGTTGTGCGGAGGGGGAGTTCCCCTCCTTCCTTTTTTTCTTCTGTGAATGATGTAACTTTTGATTAGTTTCTGTGTTCATTCCTTCCTGACTTCTGAGCAAGTGCATTCCTTGTATTATTTTGTTAAATTTACTATAAATAAAAGAGAAAAAAAAAAGACTGGCAAAAAGCCAGAGACATTTCATTAAGCTAACAAATACATTTAAGAGGCAAACAGACATAGGAGGCAGAACCATTACCGGCTAAATTTAAACCATGCAGCCTGCTTGAGTTTTTAAATAATCCACATTTGCACAGTAAAGATAATTACCTGTAAAGTGATCTTTTGCAGGATTTCAGTGTCCCTTTTTCCTCTTGCTGCTGCTAGCGGCACAGCTTCAATTGAATTAACCCACCTCGGGGCTTTGGGCCTGTAATGCGACCCACCCTCAAGGAAGCAGAAAGTTGTGAGGGCAGGACGTGTCATAGGGAAGGCCCGACGCCCTGAGGCAGACTGATTCAATTGAAGCAGTTCTGCTAGCGGTGGCAAGGGGAAAAGTGGCAGAGACCACGGAGAGAGAGGGAGAAGGACAGATGCTGGAACTGGGAAGGGGGGTAAGGAAAGGGGAGAGATACTGGAACTGGGATGGAGAGGGAAAGAGAGGTGCTGGTCTGGATGCAGGGAGAGTGATACAGGCAGATGCCAAAGTCACCTCCTCTCAATGGAGTGTGAACTAGAGTTGGGGACCCAATGCATATGTAACACACCAAATGCTTATGACTTGGTATGTCTGTTAGTGTGTCATTCTTCCTTTTTTGCAGACATACCAAGTCACACGCATTTGGTGTATAACACATGCATTCGGCCCCAGACTCCAGCTCACACGCCAAAGACCCCTCCTCTCAAACATTGGAGTCCCTGGACCTACTCAAACAATGCCCTGGTGGTCTAGGGTAGGTTGGACAGCAGCAATCCCCCAATCGTTGCATCCCGTGCTGGCTCCATTGTTCTAAATAGTGGCCACAAACCCTTGTGAGACTGCCATGAGGTCGCAGTGACATTTGAGACTTGGAGCCAGCACAGGCAGCTGCGACTGGGAATCAGTGCTGACCAACCTACCCTGAACCTCCAGGGCATCATGATTGGGGGGGCAGGGGGGAGAGAAGGCAAGGAGGGAGAGAGGTGCTGCATCGGGGGTCAAGGAGGAAAGAGGTGCTGAATGGGTGGGCAAGGAGGGAGAGAGGGGCTGCTACAGAGTGGGCAAGGAGGGAGAGGGGCTACATTGGTGGTGGAGGGGCAAGGAGGGAGAGAAGTGCTGGACAGGATGTCATATAGGGAAGGGCAGATACAATGAGAAAAGTGAGGCAGAAAGAGGACACAGAGAGGGGAAAAGGTGCTGGAGTTTGGGGGGGAGGACCTGTGGGAAAAGAAGAAAGAGGAGGAGGTGCTGACCCTGCAAAGAGGAGACAGAATAGGAGTGAGGGAAGAGAGAGGAACACTTGCTGGACCCCTGCGGGGGAGGGAAGATGGAGGGAGAGATGTTGGCCAGGAGAGACAGACAGGAGGGAAGGAAGAGAGAGAGAGAGAGAGAGAGAGAGAGAGGCTTGCACTGGGGGGGAGGGGAATAGGTACACAGAGATGGGAGATGCTCAACATGGCGGGAAGACAGGGGTGATGCAGGGTCAGATAGATACGGATGCAGAGAGAAGATGGATGGTGGACATGGAGAGAAAAGAAGTGCCAAATGGACAAGGAGACTCTGGCAAGGTAGTTAAGAGAAGACAGAGGAAAGCAGAAACCAGAGACTGGGACCAGTGGCATAGCCACCCAGTTTGAACTGAAGCCCACCCAAAATTCTAGTACCTTTGTTATGGCTGGCAGTGATCCCCAAGCCCCGCCAGCTGGAAGAGGTACTTTGGTGGCCAGAACAGCTCATTCTCCTACTGCCTGCAGCCAACAGCACTGTCCATGCATTACCACTGTGCTACCACTCCCCCCCAACCCATGTAGGCTCATGCAAAAACTGAGCATGTGCAGGAGGGGAGATGCTGGCAGAATAGAAGCATGTGATCAATGCTGCCAGCTACAGCAAGTAAGAGAATGACTTGTTCTGGCTCCCAGAGGACCTCTTCCAGCCAGCGGGGCTTGTGGATCACTGCCAGCTCAGATATTTATTTGTTGGGGGGTCACTGGTCCAGGAGCAGGGGTGGGAATAGAAAACATGGGGGGGGGGGAGGTGGATCATGTGCCCACTCACTTTGGGCTCAGGCCCACCCAAAATATCATGTCTGGCTATGCCTCTGACTGGGACCAACACAATAAGAAAAATAAAATGACCAAACAACAAAGGTAGAAAAAAGAATTTTATTTTCTATTTATTGATTGAAGCATGTCAATTTTTGGAATGTGCATCTGCCACAGCTAGTTTTAGACATGAGACTCGTGAAAAAAACCTCACTCATTAGCCTTCAATCTCCAGCATTGGAATGGGCCACCCTTGGCGTCTCTGTTATTGGTCATTCCCTTGCATGTGACCTCCTCCCCCCTCCTCCCCCCCCCCAGCAGAGCCTGGATCTGTCATCACTCCACTGCAGATTGTTGGCAGGTCTCTCATCAATGCAAAAGGAAGGAAGTCAAAGAGGCTTCTCCATAGAACATAGGTGTTAAAGATTTTATAATATATCCAACAGACAAATCTTGACTATACTGTGTGTCACAAAAAGATAAAATCAAAGGTTCTTGTATTCAACAAATTTCCCTTTGCTTTGTATCCAATAGATAAAAACAAGGACTTGATACCAGGCCATGTTTCAGTGGAATCGCCTGCATCAGGAGCCACACAAAGCAACGCTATCAAATAAGTTGCTCTGTTTGCTCTTTCCTTCTCTCTCTGGTGTCTTCTAAGTCTTCTAGTGAATAAAAAGGACAATTCTATAACATAACACCTCTTGTGCATGTACAGTTATAGAATACTAGCATTTTCAGAGGTATGTGTACACTTGTCACCTAGACAAAGGTCAGGGTCATACATTTGATATACCGTCTTTCTATGATGTAGCCAAAGCAGTTTATTCTGTAAGGGCATAGAGGAAATTCTATAAATAGCTCTCAATAATGGGCACTGAAAAAGTGGTATTCTATAAAGGGCACACATCCTTTACAGAATAGCTTATAGCGTCAATTGTTGCACTTAACTTTAGAAGATAGACTTACACCTGCTGAAACCTGGTGTAAATACTGGCGCCCAAGTTAGGCGTGCCTACCCGGTATTCTAGAACTATGTGCGTAACTTTCCAGAATGCCCCTGACACGCCCATGCCCCTCCCGTGGCCTTACACACTATGGGAGTTAGGCACCTTGCCTTATAGAATAGTGCCCAACCAGATGCACATACAAATTGTAATGATTGCCAATTAAAATCAATAATTGGTTGTTGGTACCCAATTATTGATGGTTAAGTGCTTGTTAACCAATTAATTTATGCCCTTATCTCGGTAGCACCTCCAAATTTGGGCACCATATATGGAATCCAGGGGTTGGCATATAAATGCAAGGGAGTGTAAACATGGGTGGAGAATGGGTGGGCAGTGGGTGGGACTACCACTTACAATATTCCGTAAGTTATTTGTGTTACACGCGTCCTTGCCACATTTACGTGACCGCAGTTATGACAGGTCTATGGCTGGCCGTGCTGAGGCTGGGTTACACTAGTATTCTATCATAGAATGCAGTCTCCCAGATGCCCTTATAGAATAGGCTTTCACTGCGAGGCATCGGGATGCCTAAATGTTAGGTGCACTGATACTGGATTACACTAATATTCTATAATGGAATCCAAGCACCCACTTACAGAATTACCCTCATAGGGCTTTATTCTATAACGGTAATTGGTCCTAAATATACGCTCCTACATGTTATGCTCCTAAATTTATGTGCATACTCTGTGCTCCAAAATAAATTATGCTCATCATTTAGGAACACAAATTTGAGTGTAAATTATGCTCATAAATTAGGAGCATAAATTTTAGAAGCGTAAATTTAGGAGCATAACCTTTATAGAATAAGGCCCATAGTGGGTCATACTGTAAAGTCCAGTGTTGGTGCTTCTGATTCAGCAGATATACAGAAGAACAAAAGCCTTCGCAGACTCAAGAACACACAGAAAACAAGCAAAGATGACTCAGAAATAAATAGACAATGCTTCAATGGTCCAAAAAGATTTATTGTCCAACAACAAAGACTCGACACGGCTGTGTTTCGGCCAACTGGCCTGCCTCAGGAGTCTCCTACTGTTGTCTGTATAGAGCTGTCTGTATCAAATGCTGCAGAACAATATGTAATAAGCTACTCTTTGTTGCTAGCCTGCAATTTGGAGGGAAGCACTGCTGAGAGCACTGCGCCCCAGAAAATGGTCAACCTCTAAAGCACTTCTCTAGATTGTAGGCGAAATGTCCATAGTCTGGTTCTGGAGGAGCCACCTGTGGAGGATCCCCGCTCAGAGGGAGTAGATTCTCTCACTTGGGGGTCTGTCTTTTATAGGGGAAAGAGAACCTTGATTTCATTTCCAGGACTGAACCATCATCTATGTAGGTGTAGCGAGAAGTGTGTTTCAGGTACCTATCCAGCAGGCATGAGGGTTGTAGATTTGGTTCCCATCGCAGATGCGATCCAGGCTGGCCCCCACCCCACCTTTCCTAAAGACAGCAACACC
This sequence comes from Microcaecilia unicolor, assembly GCF_901765095.1. Classification (NCBI taxonomy): domain Eukaryota; kingdom Metazoa; phylum Chordata; class Amphibia; order Gymnophiona; family Siphonopidae; genus Microcaecilia; species Microcaecilia unicolor. The sequence goes on from NC_044033.1 coordinate 214,303,319, forward strand.
GACGTTGATTCTTGCAACCTCCCCCCTCAACAGAGGAGGTGAAGAAGAGTGGACGACTGTGGCTAGGAAGGTGTTGCTGCTTCTGTTTTCTGTGCTATTGGGTAGAGAAAGAAGGAAGAAAAGAGTTTGTGGGGGGCTAAATTAAAGAGAATGGATTCTTATAGTCTTGGGGGGGGGGGGAGAGAGGAATTGGTGACCACAGGGGTTTGGAAGGGACAGAGGGGAGGGAATGATACTGGGAAGAGGCTATGATGAAAGACCACTGGGAGTGGATGGTGAAGAAGAATGGGTAGAAAAAGAGGACCCTGGGTGTTCAGCACAGTTGGGTGGGGCTTGAGGACCACTGTGGAGCCTGAGATCCAATTTGCAGGAAATATGTGGTGACTGAAAATGGAGGACCTGCAAAAGGGGGGGGGGGCGGGGGTGGCAATGAAGGGAGAGGGGATACAGATATGATTTCTCTAGCTCCTAAAATGTCTAGTGAGGGCTGAGGGAGAGGAAGAAGCTAGACAGGAATGAGGATGTGAGAAGAAGAACCACACTAGTACTCACCTCCTTATCAATTCATATTTCCCTTTAATCCTGAATTCTGTCCCATACAGGTCCTAGAATCTTATCCCCTTCCCCCACCCCCGCCTCCTTCCCCTCCTCTTCCCACCCTCAGTCCTCTTCTCACCTCCCCGTCATTTTTAAAATTTTTTTTTATTTATAAGCATTTCAAATTCACATCATGTTTCAAAACAGTGATTAAAGAAAAAGTGAAAGGAAAAGGAAATATATCAATTCACAATTAACTACAAATTGCTCATCCACTCTAACAGGGGACAAGTAAGGAAACAATTTTAAATTGGGGAAAAAGTAATAACATGGTTAAGGAATACCAGGAAAAAGTCCTGCAGCTAGTATTCATAGAGCACCAATATTTTGGGATGATATTTCAAGAGATTTAACCCCTTCCTGTACTCTCACAAATTTCCCTGCAATTGCTTGGTTATATTTGAGGGTAATGCTTATTTGTTTTTCAATCCCAAACAACTCCCTGTCTTTAATATCATCCCCTTGTTGATACTTGAGATCCCTTTGCCCCCTCCCAAATAACATATTGTAAATCGTACACAGACAAGCAAGATTGGAAAACTACTTATAATGTGATTCCAAATTAACATTATTTAATATGCAAAAGCTGTGCATATGGGGTTATTTTAATTAAGATATTTCCAAAAATTGCTTACCAGACCCCATGAGTAGCATGGAAAGGTTCCAGTGGAAAAGCTATGGGGAGCTCTGGGCCAACCTACTTTGGGCTTAGTCCCTCTTCCAAATTGTGGCACCATTGCTATGGTTTGTGGAGGTTCCCCCCTTCAGCGACCAGAAACTCCTCTATGATTGTAGTCGGCAGTGCTTTCCATGGGCCGCCACCGCACCAACCCCTCCCCCATACATGTATGAAAACTGAGCATGCATGAAGGAAGGGGGTGGGTGTGGTGGCCATTGTTCCTTCTAAGCTGAGCAGGAGTCCTCTATCTAGAGTCCTGCCAGTGGGGTGGGGGGGGGGGGGTGATGTTTCACTATCACATTTTCAGTAGTGAGGGACAGGCAGGACTGCAGGGAACCTGCCTGTCTCTAGCAATTTCAAAGCACCGCCCCCTACTGACAGCAATGCAGTTGGAGGACTCAGCTTAAAGGGAACAGTGGTGGGGGCAGCCCATGGAAAGTGCCACTGATTGCAAACGTAGGGGAGTTCCCGACCACTGGGGAGGATGTCTCTTCTGCTGGTGGGGATGCCCGCCAGCTTTGGGGTGGGGACATAGAGAGCAAGGAGGGGGCAGAGAGCGGGGGCAGGGATAAATTTTGTGCCCACCCGTTTTGGACTTAAGCCCTCCCCAAAACTACACCGCTGTAGTTAGACAATCCTGCTTTACATGTACAAAACCTCTGGCTAGATTATTTCAAAGACATGCATCCTACCTTCTTTTCCTCTTACTCCCTATTCTTCTCCATAATGTCCAGAAATACAAATACTAGAGCTGTACTGAATAGTATATTTTACTATTCAGCCGAATACGAATAATGAAAAATATTATTCGGCTGAATACGAATATGAAGCATTGAGCTCTAACATAACAAATAATAAAAGAAGCAACGTGAAATCAGAGATCAAGTGTTTATTTCAGTAGGATTTAGCCCGGGATTATTCATATTCAAATTTAAATTGCTATTTGGCTGAATACGAATAATGTATTCAGGGCGCTATTTGGGGCTGAAACTAATCGAATACGAATATAAACACACACATAGGCATTCGTTTATTCAACGATTAGGTATTTCCAGAGGTTCTCGATTTAGACAGGTGATACAGAGGACCAGGTGTGTCTTTAAGTAAGAGTCAGCAGCCACAAGCCGGCCACTGCTAAACAGACCAGCAGGGAGAGTTGGAGCAAATGACCGGAGTTACAATGGTCCGTGTTACAGCAGGAGTGGTAATAATCGGACAGGGTGATGGTCTCTCTGGTTTCACATTTATTGGAGTCCAGGCAGCCGCGTTTCACCAGTGTACCTATGACGGGAGAAGAGAACACAGTAAGGACAAAAGTTATATTACTATATTAGAGTCAGCCTGCTGGGTAAGTGATTACAGTACAGCTTTAGTAAGTTCCTACTGTGAAGAACTTAGGGTGTGAAGGGGTACCCAAGACCCGGGGAAGTAAAGGGACTGCACACAGAGTCAGTGACTGAAGTGGGTATGAGAACTGAAGCACAGGGAAACTGGATTTTGGTACTGGATGGAAAACACCTCTACAGGTTAGAAGGTTAGTAGTCAAATTGAGGCAGTGGGCAAAAGAAATTGATTAATTCTGAGAAATGATATTAAAGGTCTGGTGTTTAAAAGTTCAATTTTCTACCTTGCAACTAAAGTGAAGGAATGCCAGATGGTTTAGATCTAGCTTGGCCAAGCTAAAGGTTAGAAAGGTCAGTGAGAAATGAAACTCTGTCCTTTGTGAATTGCCAATGCTAGCTGGCACATCTGTATACTATTAAATCTTGAGGGGATATTATTATGAATGAACAAAGGAATGAGCCAGACATGCTGTAGTTTAAATCTGAAATAATTTTAGAAGTTCTTGATATTTAGAATATGCTGTATTCTGTGTAAATTAATAAGTTTTGTGTCTGTGTAGAATGTCTGTTAAATTCTGTATTACTCTTTGTCTGCTGTTTGAGAGGTCAAGCAAGGACTGCAGTGAAGAGGCCAACATGTGTTTTAAGTTATCTGCAGTTCTGGCTGGTTCAATGTATAAGCTGATAGGTGAAAGAGGTCAGGACTAGTCAGCTCTCTTCTCCTTGATTAATTATAGGTAAAATGTAGAAATGGTCTTGAAAGTAATAACCCGATATGTATGCCATTAAGTAAGATTGGCCCTTGACCCCTTTAATGAATGCCAGAGTTTAGTTAGCAGTTAGTACTAGGAATATGAGAATAATAAATGTAAGAATATCCATTATCCTCTAAGTGAATCCAGGTTAAGCTATAGATGAGAAATCAATCATAATAACATGCAGGAGTTCTGGAGCCCAAATGTCTGGCTTGAGGGGCCCCAGGTCATAGGTCAGTTTAGGATGTCTGGAACCTATGTAACTGATATTTGTATAAAGCTGATTGGTTGAGGCAAGGTAATCAATCTATTCCTTAACCAATTGGAGAGTAAGGGGGCTAGGCTAGGCTAGATAGAACTGTATTTAAGTGGGAGAAGAAGCAGTTTACGTCAGAAGGAGCTCAGAAGAGAAAGAAGGACAGAAGGAACAGACAGAAGAAGGAGAAGACAGCATAAGAAGAGAAGCAGCTGAGACAGAAACCAGAAAGACACAGAGAGCTGAGAGAAAGACACAGAGAGCTGAGAGAGAGACAAAGAGAGCTGAGAAAGAGAAGAAGAGACTTAATGCTGATGTTCTACTTTGTTTGCTGGCAAATAAAGAAGATTTCTCTCTCATACTGGTGTGCTGTCTGACTCCTGAAGTATCATAAATTCATGCATCAATTCCTGCAACAAAATGAGTTGGCAGGAGAGGCCCCTGTCCAGTTAAACCACACTGAGCAGGCCTTCATGCTGTCCCTGCTCCATCCCATCAATCCCAATCCCCACCCTTCCTGCTTGTTCCTCCATTTAGGCCCATTCCTCCTTCTTACCCCCTTCCATCAGCCACTATCCTCAGCTTATTTGAAGCTCCTTCCTCTCATCCCTTCACCCTTAGGGTTACCATATTTGCTCCCCCCCCCAAAAAAAAGGACACATGCCCTGCCCCTGCCATACCCACCCCGCCCCACCCCACCACACCACACCACACCACACTACACACCACCCACACCCCGCCCCCTTTCACACTCCCCACCCACCCCCTGTCACATACCGCCCCACCCCTTTCACACACCCCATCACACCCCCTAAGGGGGTCCTATCCTCCCCTCCCCTTACCTTACCATACTGCCCTGGTGGTCTAGTGACCTCTTTGGGGCAGGAAAGAGCCCCCTCTTTCCTGCCCGGAATGCTGCCCTACATACTGTTCCTCGCTGACGGTCCCAGTGCCGATTCAAAATGGCCACCGAGAGTTGAAGCGGAAGTCTCGCGAGGCCGCTTCAACTCTCGGCGGCCATTTTGAATGAAATCCGGACAAACGGGCAGTCTGGCAAAACCCGCCCGGTTGACTGGCCATGTCCTCAAAAAGAGGACATGTCCGGGTAAAACCGGACATATGGTAACCCTATCCACCCTCCTTATTGCCTTCTCTCAGCCATGAAGCATGGCTCTCCCTGGAGTGTTCATATCCCCAAGCTCCCTACCCTCAGCCCTTCCCCTTTCCCCAATGTCCCCTTCCCCCAGCCATCACCCACCATTGTTGGCCTTGGAAGTGACGCACTTCTGGTTATCACTGCAGGTCGCGGTATGGTTCTGAATTGTGAGGTCTATACACAGGTCACAATGGTAGCACTTTAGGCCATCTCCTGGAAAAGCAAATGCGATACAAGTGAGACAAACAGGTAGGTGTAGTGGATGTCCAGAACGTTCTCCCAGGAAAAGTGGTGGGGACCTGTGAGGGAGTCTATAACACACTACTGCTCCCCCTTAATGACACTCAACAGTGTCAGAACCTCCTTAAAACTCACAATCCCTCCCGGCAGGGAGGAAGTGACACAGGAGGGGTGGAGCCAAGAGGCTGTGGCCCAAGAAGTATAAAAGCCAAGGGCACAAGCAGGTTTAGGAGTTCCAAATCCAGAGTGAAGCAGTGAACTGCAACTGCAGCAGTCAGGTAGCCAAGTTCAACTTGGGACCTTGCAGACTTGTATCTTTGGCCTGGCTGGACACAGGCTAACCTTTGTCATTTGCTAAAATTTATACTGGTAACTCTGTGAATCCAGACCAGAGTCAAGCAGAGTGCGCTGTCTTGCTGAGAGACAGTAGTGCACACTGGACATTTTTACATTTAAGAACTAGTTTTCTGTTTACTTTCTCCCCCACTTGTGAATTGAACAAAAAACCCCTACCTGACACCTTTAATAAATATTATTTCTGTTCACTTAATCCACTGTGTGGCCCCATTTTATCTAGGCTCCGAGCCTGCCCTCATTCACGTTACCACAGGTCCAAAGCAGTGATGGAATTCGAAAAGGCATGGGATGTACACAGAGAATTAGTAAAAGGCCAAAGGACGGAAACTGAGCGTCTCAGCTCAAAACAGCACTGATCAGTCTTGTTTTGCCTGTGGATAAGCCATTATATATTCTAGGCATAGACAGAAAGCTGCTGGTGGCCAGACATACAACTCACCTAATTCAGCATTTACTGTCAGCTGCTAGGTAAAGCCTGGGACATTTTTGGTATGGAAAAGTTAACTGTAGAATTACAAAAAAATTAGATTGTGAGCTCACTAGGGACAGAGAAAGTACCTGTCTTTCTTAGGATTTATTTGCTGTATTTGGACGACAGAAAAAATAAGTCAAACATAGTTAATAGACAATTACAACAGTAAAAATATTCAAATCACAATGCACAATAAGGCGTAGTATACTACTTACAATGTCAACACAACACCCAATAAAACATCGTAATAGACAGCAAAGAGTGTAAACGGAGATGGAGCATTTAGACAGATAAGACAGAGTAACAAAAGTTAGAAAATAAGGGGACTAACTTTTAAAGAAAGTTGCACATGAATTCAGAAGGGTGGTTGACTATTATCTGTGAGGTGTCCAAGGGAGTAGGGTAAGTGGATGGCTTTCCTCCAAAAAACAAGGGATACTCCAGTGGCGTAGCCAGACTGCCAATTTTGGGTGGGCCTGAACCCAAAGTGGATGGGCACAAAAATTTTCTCTCTACCACCCCCCCCCCCCTCCCCCAGCAAAATGTAGTCACACTCAGATGCATTTGTCACACAGGGTAAAGTGCTGCTTTTCAGTGCATCAGATTTCAGACACTTTATTTAATAGCCTAATCCTTTTCAGTGAGCTTCAGAGGCCAAAACCTCCTGCCTCAGGTCAGTATAATGCTGTTACGGTATCCTCTCCTGACCCTAAGGAAGGAAGTATTGGTCTCTGAAACTTTATTAACACCATATTACTTATACTAAATTAAAAATAAAATTATTTTCTTTACCTTTGTTGTATGGCCATTTACTTTTTCTCATTATGTTGCCTCCCAGTCTCTAGATTCTGCTTTCCTTCGTTTTCGCTTAACTCTTCTGCCTGG